>NW_015163654.1:261932-262116 GCF_001447785.1 Gekko japonicus | reverse complement strand
CTGCAGTTGATTCAATTTTTGTCTGTCAGCATGTTGGTGTGCGTGTTGTTTTGTACTTATAAGTCCACTTTAATATCAACTGTTCTCAGCCCCAGTAAAGCCTTAATATTCTGGAACCTGGGTAACTCAAGGGCTACTTTTATTCCTTATGAACCTGCCCAAACGCTGGGATCATTTACAGAGA
>NW_015163654.1:260670-260850 GCF_001447785.1 Gekko japonicus | reverse complement strand
TGGGCTAGCCCAGAGTAACCCCCTGTCTGGACTAACCCCCGGGGGGAGGTGAATCTGGCCTGTTACAGCTGGCCAGATTAACCCGGGGTTACTCTAGCCTAGGCCAGAATAACCCCTCAATAACCCCTCCGAGGTTATTCTAGGCTAGGCAAGAGTAACCCCGGGGTTACTCTGGCCGGG
>NW_015163654.1:240537-260597 GCF_001447785.1 Gekko japonicus | reverse complement strand
ATGGAAGGAGGGTCAAATTACTGAGGGTGAGTACAAGAAGCAGGCTCGAATCTGTAGGGATGGTGTCAGAAAGGCTAAAGCGCAGATGGAGCTGAGGCTTGCGAGGGATGCTAAAAATAACAAGAAAGGTTTCTATGCCTATGTTTGGAGCAAAAAGAAGAACAGGGATGGGGTAAGCTCATTGCTAGGGGAAGACGGTCAAGACTTAACAAGGGATGAAGACAAAGCGGAATTACTCAACTCTCACTTTGCGTTGGTCTTTAACCATAAGGCGAGCTGTATACAAACTGAAGAATGCAGGGCATATGAAGAAAGGAGGAACTGTCGGTCCAGAGTAAGTAAGGAAATGGTTAGAGAGCATCTAGCTGCCTTAAACACTTTCAAATCTCCGGGGCCAGATGGCTTGCATCCCAGGGTGCTAAAAGAAATTGCAGATGTTATTTCAGAGCCTCTGGCTCTAATCTTTGAGATGTCCTGGAGTACTGGTGTGCTGGAAGACTGGAGAAGAGCTAATGTTGTCCCAATCTTCAAGAAGGGAAAATAGACGGAACCAGGAAATTACAGGCCTGTCAGTTTGACATCAATACCTGGAAAAATTCCAGAGCAGATTATTAAATGCTCTGTCTGTGAGCACCTTGAACGGAATGAGTGTCATGCCAGACCAACCTTATCTCCTTTTTTGACAGAGTTACTAAAATGGTTGACTCTGGCAATGCTGTGGATATAATGTATCTAGATTTCAGTAAAGCATTTGACAAAGTTTATCATGAGATCCTTGAGGATAAGCTGGTTAAGTGTGGGCTGGATGGTACAACCGTTGGATGGATTCATGGTTGGTTGAAAAATTGTACCCAATGAGTGCTCGTAAATGGCTCTGCGTCTACGTGGAGGGAAGTCTCGAGTGGAGTGCCTCAGGGCTCGGTACTAGGCCCGGTGTTGTTCAGTGTTTTTATAAATGAACCTGGAGGAAGACATAGAGGGGATGCTTATCAGATTTGCAGATGACACGAAGCTGGGTGGAATTGCTAATTCTGAAGAAGATAGAGTCAGGATTCAAAATGATCTAGATTGGTTGGAACAGTGGGCTGAGACAAATAAAATGAATTTCAATAGAGGGAAGTGCAAAGTCTTACATTTACGTACAAAAAATCAAAGGCACAGATATATAATGGGAGGGAATTCGCTCGACAGCAGCACATGTGAAAGGGATCTAGGTGTTCTGGTTGATCACAGGCTAAACATGAGCCTGCAGTGCAATGTGACTGTGAAGAAAGCTAATGCAATCTTAGGATGCATTAACAGAAGCATTGTGTCCAGATACGGGAGGTGGTCGTTCCGCTCTATTCTGCCATGGTCAGGCCTCACCTGGAGTCCTGTGTCCAGTTTTGGGCACCACGTTTTAGGAAGGATGTTGACAAGCTCGAGCGTGTCCAGAAGAGGGCAACCAGGATGGTGAGAAGGTTGGAATCCAAGTCTTATGAGGAAAGGCTGAAAGAGCTGGGTATGTTTAGCCTGGGAAAGAGAAGGCTTAGAGGGGACATGATTGCAGTCTTCAAGTATTTGAAGGGCTGTCATGCAGAAGATGGAGAGGATCTATTCTCTCTTGCTCCGGATTGCAAGACTAGATCTAATGGGTGGAAATTACAAGGGAGTCGTTATCGGCTAAATATCAGGAGAAACTTCCTAACTGTAAGAGTGGTTGAGCAGTGGAACAGTCTGCCTTGAGAGGTGGTGGATGCTCCTTCACTGAACGTTTTCAAGCGGAGGCTGGACGACCATCTTTTGGGTATGTTGTAGGGCTATTTTTCGGCTATGCTCCTGCACAGTGCAGGGGGTTGGACTAGATGACCTGCAAGATCCCTTCCAACTCTAACATTCTATGATTATATGAACTGAATGAATTCTGTCTACAGAAGCATGACTTCCCCACTGCAGCTGAAAATGACACTTGAAATACTGCTGCAGGGGGATGAAAATGCCCCCCCCCCCAAAGAATAGTTTAGGGACAATTGTGTTTTCCTATTTTTAGTAGGAGACTATTAAACTCTTTGCCACCACTAATAAGATAGCCATTAGTTTCTTCCAAACTGCTGAAACCTCCCACTCCTCCCAACAATTAAGGAGGATTGCCCCTGGACTTTGTGGTGTTTTATATCCTGTAATTAATTCTATTTGGTTTAAGACTCTGTCCCAAAATGAAGCAATAAAACGGCACTCCCACCAATTATATATAAAAGTACCAGTTTTTCCACACCTCTTCCAACAATAAGGATGATTAGATGCTTTAATGCAGTGTAGTCTTGAAGGGGTAAAGTACCACAGGGTCATGATTTCGTAGGACAGAATCTTGGTGTTAATTACGTTAGACATTCATAAATACATATAAATGCCAAATATTTTCCCAGTCTAGTGGTGTGGCAGTAGATTCTCAGTAGAAGTTTCATAGTAGAAGATTTGTAGAAGATTTTCGTCGTGGTTAATAAGCATATTTTATAATAATATCTGGTTTACATGTTTATTCGTATGACTTAATTATTGATTTTTGGAAACTTTAAAGAATTTGTTTAAAAAACGAATAGTTGTTTTTGGGGATTTCTTGGTGGTGGGATTGAGGTCTGCCATGGAAGGGGAGAATCAGCAAAAATCACCCCCTGCATGCACAGAAATTGTATGCAGTATTTAACCCATTATGAAGACTTGCCCACTCCAGAACCGATGATTTCAGGAGGGGTGTTGAAAGACCTGAGTCAGATTGAGGTGACGAGAGGAGGTCCTAAAACTGATAGACAACTTAAAAACTGATAAATCACCAGGCCCAGATGGCATATATCCGAGAGTTCTGAAAGAACTCAAATGTGAACTTTTGGATCTCCTTACAAAAATACGTAATCTTTCCTTAAAATCTGCCTCCATTCCTGAGGACTGGAAGGTAGCTAATATCACTCCCATCTTTAAAAAGGGTTCCAGAGGAGATCCGGGAAATTACAGGCCAGTCAGTCTGACGTCGATACTGGGGAAATTGGTGGAAACCATTATTAAGGAAAGAACTAGTAGGCACATAGATGAACAAAACCTATTGAAGCAGACTCAGCATGGGTTCTGTAAGGGAAGATCTTGTCTCACTAACCTGTTAGTTTTCTTTGAGGGGGTGAACAAACAGGTGGACAAGGGGGATCCAATAGATATTGTTTACCTTGACTTCCAGAAAGCTTTTGATAAAGTTCCTCATCAAAGGCTCCTACGTAAGCTCAAAAATCATGAGATAAAATGACAAGTCTTTTTATGGATCAAAAACTGGCTAATTAATAGAAAACAGAGAGTGAGTATAAATGGGCAATTTTCTCAGTAGAGGGTGGTAAGCAGTGGGGTACCGCAGGGATCAGTACTTGGTCCACTGCTTTTTAACTTGTTCATTAATGATTTGGAGATGGGAGTAAGCAGTGAAGTGGCTAAATTTGCGGATGATACAAAGTTGTTCAAGGTGGTGAAAACCAGTGAGGATTGTGAGGCACTCCAAGGGGATCTGTCAAGGATGGGCGAGTGGGCGTCAACATGGCAAATGGGGTTCAATGTGGCCAAGTGCAAGGTGATGCACATTGGAGCCAAAAATCCTAAATATAAATACACATTGATGGGGTCTGAACTGGCAGAGACTGATCAAGAGTTGTAGTAGATAACTCACTGAAAATGTCGAGACAGTGTGTGACTGCAATAAAAAAGGCCAATGCTATGCTGGGGATAATTAGGAAGGGTATTGAAAACAGATCAGCCAATATCATAATGCCGCTATATAAATTAATGGTGCGACCTCATTTGGAATACTGTGTGCAGTTCTGGTCACCACGCCTTAAAAAGGATATTATAGCTTTGGAAAAAGTGCAGAAAAGGGCAACTCGAATGATAAAAGGGTTGGAACACTTTCCCTATGAGGAAAGGTTAAAGCGCTTAGGGCTCTTTACGTTGGAGAAACGATGACTGAGGGGTGACATGATTGAGGTTTATAAGATTATGCATGGGATAGAGCAGGTAGAGAAAGAGGTACCTTTCTCCCTTTCTCACAATACAAGAACTCGTGGGCAGCCCATGAAATTGCTGAGCGGTCGGGTTAGAACGGATAAAAGGAAGTACTTCTTCACCCAAAGAGTGATTAATACATGGAATTCACTGCCACAGGAAGTGGTGGTGGCTACAAGCATGGACGGCTTCAAAAGGGAATTAGATAAGCATATGGAGCAGAGGTCCATCAGTGGCTATTAGCCACAAGGTATAGATAGGGTCTCTGGAGCAAGTGCGGTTCTGTCTTCTTGATGCTTGGGGGAGTCAACAGCTTCTAATGTCCTGACCCCACTGGTGGACCTCCTGATGGCATCTGGTATTTTTGGCCACTGTGTGACAGAGTGTTGGGCTGGATGGGCCTTTGGCCTGATCCAACATTGGCGTTTCTTATGTTCTTGTGTAAGACACCCTTTATGAAAAAAAATTATTAGAACAACTCTCTTGCTATCATCCTTCAGCAGCACTGTGCTTTCCTTTCTGGGGTGCTCAAGTTAAAACAGGCTCCTGAAATTTTTATGTCCTCACACAAACTTTGGTAGTGACCAAATATAAAGGAGAATGGGGCTACTTTACCTTTAATAGTTATGTAGACAAGGAAATTTTTCACAAGTGTATATTTTCTAATTCCTGAATGAAAAACTACATTTGTCAAAATTAACTACTTTAAATTGATTAAAAGGTATAGCCTATCCTTTGCATCTGGCCACCCCTGACTGGACCCACATGTGGTTATGGACCTTTGTTATGGATAGGTTCATGAACACTTGGTTTTTAATTGCCATTAATTCAGGGAAACACTTGCTATATTTTAAATAATATTAGTGAGCCTTCTGGAACAGTGGAAAGGAGTAGAATTTTTGTGTGTGTGCATATGTAAATAAGCTAAGCACCACTGTACTATAACAGCTTCCTTTTAGACTCTTTTGCAGATTACGAGAATAAAGAAGGGACCATAATAGACTTGGTTTAAGAATGGGGATTTACTTTCAGACTTTTACTGTTTACAATTTATTCAAGAAAACACCTGTTTGCTGCTAATCTTACACTGTGTAGTTTTAGTTTAACACCCTTGTTCACTCACTCAGCACTCAGCCTGACACTGATTTCTGGAATGTACATTGTACATTCAATAATAATAAGCACACAAACATTTTAAGAATGCAGCATCTTTTAAAAAACAACAACACTGAATTTCTGGGCTGAGAACGTATGCTTAAAAAAGGATGGCTCATGTGTCTCATAGTTGCAGTTTATTAAAATCATTACAGAATGAACCTATTTTTGGTGCGTGCCTTTCAGAAAACAAAAGCAAATTTTGCCTCATTTCCTTGCTAATTGTACACATGCAGGCACTTAGATGTGCAACAAGGAAATTCCTTTCAAATGAGTCTGAAAATGACAGATGCTAGCTTAAGAAGGGAGCAAATTCCAGCCACAGTTTTTGGAGATATTCCTGCTCAAAAAGGGCTAGTACTTTGCATGAAGATGAGGGTGTTTTTCATTTGTTTGTTTTTGTACCTGGGGAAAACATCTAGGTGGGAGTGGGAAGGAAGACTGGGCAGCAGTGCTTTGCAATACACTGTGGTGATTTCTGGATTTCTGTGGGAGCCATATTAATTCAGCGGTAGTACGGGATCAGAGCCATGCTCTGTGTGTTACATGGTTGAAGGAAGACCACACAAGGATAGTGGCATCCTCTGGCTGTTTAGCCAAGTGGCATCTTTCTGCAATGGCCATACAGCTACATGAGAAGCTTGTTATCTGTTAAGTAGTAACTCACAAGTTTACCATCCCTGCATTTTGCCAGTTTTCTGATTGGGGAATGTGACATAATTTTCCTGCCTTGTGGTTGGAAATGACAGGTATGCTACTTTCCCATGTTGTTGGGTACCACTGTAAGTGAGAGTTTGGTAAATTGTTCTTTGTATTTCATATCTTATACATCGGCTTGGAATATGGGCAGAGGCACTCCCATCCAGCGCAGACTGATTTGCATCAACTTCAGATGACTGAGATAGGAGGCTGCTCATAGCATGGCCACTATAAACTAGAGGAATCATTCAGAGCATTTCTTATCCCACTCTATATTCCAGACCATATGTCATTCATTTAGACATCCTATATGGTTATTCTTTAAAGAGAAGCCACAAGCAGTGCCGTTAAATACACTGCTTTTTTTTTTTCAAAAACAGCAAAGAATCTTCTGATAGCTTCAAGACCCACCAATCTCTGAGTCAAAGTCCACATCATCAAAAACATGATTACCCTACAATGGTAGCATCAAGCTAATATGGGCTGCTTCTACACCTCAGTTTTATCATGCATGAAATGCAGCATGTCCTTGTGTTTTTTGAGAGAGAAAAGCCTCCTTTGCTGTGATTCCAAGGAGAACATCTGAGGTGGATGCAGGCAGAGTGTTCATGTGGATGCTTAATCTGCAGAAAATTTAGATGGGGTTGAAGCTAAATTCCACCCACAAAATGTCACATTTTCTCCTCTGTACAGCCCTTGAACTTTTTTTTTCATTCATAATTGAGCTGCAGTGCCCCTTTAACAATGGCTCAGCTGTAACAAGGGACATTTGTGCACCACCATGGCTATGGGATGGGGTGTTGGGGGTAAGTGTAATCATCAACATGTCAGTGCTTCTGTGCTGCTGTAAAAGAGATGTAGGGACAGCAGCAAGACTGGTGACTGGCACAGGGACGGGGTATGTAGATGCCTAGTCTCAGTGAGGTTGATAAAAGGGAACACAGGCTGTGGCAAATAAAATGCAAGTGTGTGATCAGGCAGTTCCTCATCAAAGGCTCCTAAGTAAACGCAATAGTCACGGGATAAAAGGACAAGTCCTCTTGTGGATAAAAAAAACTGGCTAATTAATAGGAAACAGAGAGTGAGTATAAATGGGAAATGTTCTCAGTGGAGGGTGGTAAGCAGTGGAGTACCACAGGGATCAGTACTCAGTCCGATGCTTTTTAACTTGTTTATTAATGATTTGGAGTTGGGAGTAAGCAGTGAGGTGGCTAAATTTTCAGATGACACGAAGTTGTTCAGGGTGGTGAGAACCAGGGAGGATTGTGAGGCACTCCAAAGGGAAACTGTCAAGGATGGGTGAGTGGGCATCAATGTGGCAAATGGGGTTCAGTGTGGCCAAGAGCAAAATGATGCACATTGGGGCCAAAAATCCTAAATATAAATACACATTGATGGGGTCCAAACTGGCAGAGACTGACCAAGAGTGAGATCTTGGAGTTGTAGTAGATAACTGAATGAAAATGTTGAGACAGTGTGCAACTGCAATAAAAGAGGTGAACAGTATGCTGGGGATAATTAGGAAGGGAATTGAAAACAGATCAGCCAGTATCATCATGCCCCAGTATAAATCAATGGTGCAACCTCATTTGTTGTACTGTGTACAGTTCTGGTCATCACACCTCAAAAAGGATATTATAGCAAAATTGCTTCCAGTTTATGGTGACACGCAGGCAGACACATCTCCCGGACTCTCCGGGGATGTAACTGCACACCAGCATGTGGGAGGGGGTCCGACGGGTCACGACCCTCCCGGAGCCTTGGTAAAAGGCTCCCAGCCAGGGGGCTTTTGAGGTGCGACCTCTTCGATGGCTGAAAGCTGGAGAATTGAGGTGCACCTCTGCCCCAAAGGTCCTGCCGCTGAGTGACCGCATGGTACGAGTGCTGCTAACTGGGACAAGTGTTGGAGATCAGGTGAAATAAATGAGGACTAGTGAGGACGAATGGCCAACAATGAACTGTGAGTCGGATTGAAGCTTGGGGCTCTTTAGCTTGGAGAAACGACAGCTGAGGGGTGACATGATCGAGGTTTATAAGATTGTGCATGGGATAGAGCAGGTTGAGAAAGAAGTACTTTTCTCCCTTTCTCACGATACAAGAACTAGTGGGCACTCAATGAAATTGCTGATCAGTCGGGTTAGAACAGATAAGAGGAAGTACTTCTTCACCCAAAGAGTGATTAACACATGGAATTCACTGCCACAGGAGGTGGTGGAGGCTATAAGCATGGACAGCCTCAAGAGGGAATTAGGTAAGCATATGGAGCAGAAGTCCACTAGTGGCTATTAGCCACATGGTATTGATAGGAACTCTCAGGCTGGGGCAAGTGATGCTCGGTATTCTTGGTGCTGGGGGGGGGGGGCAATAGTGGGAGGGCTTCTAGTGTCCTGGCCCCACTGGTGGACCTTCTGATGGCACCTGGTATTTTTTGGCCACTGTGTAACAGAGTGTTGGACTAGATGGGCCATTGGCCTGATCCAACATTGGCTTCTCTTATGTTCTTGTGTTCTTACTTAATCACCTCCATTCCATTCATTTCCAAACCTTTTCCAGGCCTCTTCTATGCCTTCTGCTTTCTGTGGTTTTGTTCAGCCTTGTGTGAGGCATGTTATGTTGTACCTTCCTTATATACATGTGCCAGCAAGACTGCACTTGTGGATGCTAAATGCCTCAGCAGCACTGAAGTGCATTTCTGTGAAGAGCTAAGTGATGCGTCAAAGCGCATCATTGTTGTGAAACAGTGCAAAACCGCTTGTTTACAATGTATCTGGTTTTGCACAAGGAGACTGGAAAGTACAATACAAACAGCAAGGAATCATGGAAGATGGTTTGGTTTGCTTTCACTCTGTGCATAAACATTGGCAGCAGACTGTGACAAAAGACTTCTCCTTCCACCTCTCTTTAATTGACTACGTAGAAATGGGAATGCAAACAATCTGAACAGTCTGCTGTTTCCTGGGTCTGAAATCAGACCCCTGAAAACCAAAACAGAGAAATGAAAAGGTTTTTTGGGGGTTTTTTTAAGTAGGGAAGGAAAAACACAACCTCCCAATCTGGACTTCTCTACATGCAGGTAATAACTGTGATAGCTATTTGATCTGCCCAGCTTGATAATAAAAAGAGGGTGCAGTATTGCTTAATCTTCAGATCATGATGTTTATTCCACCTAATGATGCTGCAGTGCAACTGTTACATTCTGCAATTACATTTTACACCATGGATTGCTTCAATTGTGCCTTCTAACTCTAGTACTTGAGGCTTGTGCTTATGTTTATTGATAGATCCGTCGCTCGCTTTCCCACAGATGTTTCCCGCCTTTATAACCAATATAAAAAAAGGTTTGTGCTAAAAAGTGATTATATGGTTGCTCGCAAGAAAAGCACCAGATAGACCAGCTAATGAGAATACAGGGACATATCACTTTTGTTATAGCACTGACGCTGGGAATCTTCCAATACTGCACATTTCTGGATACAACCAGGGTCTGCTAAGTTATAAATCCATGTAGAATTCATGTTCTTCTTATTAATACTACTGGGGTTATACATTCAGTCTGAAAATAAAATACATGTCCAGGAACAAATAAAACTATAATAAAATATATCAGCAGGATGATGGCAGTACAACTGTCATCGTATAACAAGCTTATTAAGTGTGTGTGTGTGGGGGGGATTTCATAAGAAAGAGATAAATTAGAAAGGTGCAGGCCTACAGAAGTTAGGAATCTGTCAGCCAGCCAGTAAAGAAAAGATAATAATAATTCCCAATCTGTAATAAAAAGGTGAGCAGCAGTGATAGACAATACACAAAATCACCAAGACAGTGGATTTATGAGAGGTAATAAAAACTAACAAAAATAATTTAGTTCCGAAGGAGAAACTTAGAGCAATAAATTTACCAGGAAACTGTACTCACAAATAAAGACACAAGGCTTTTTTAAGGTTAGAGTTTCAACAACGTCATGTAAATCAATAGGGGAATCACCTGGTCTTATATTAAACAAACAAGCAAAAAATCTCACAGTAATTCAAAATACTAGCTCATGTACCAATCTTATGTACAGTGGCTGGTTGCATACATGCTTCACTCATGTAACTGTCACCCTGACAGTGCCAGTCACCTCTTGGGGTGGCAGGACAGAAACAGGCAACTGGGTTCAATATCTCCACCCCAGACCCGTAGCCAGAAAATGTTTTTTTGTGGGAGCAAATGAGTACAGTGGTGGTGAGCACATCATTATTTATTTATTTGATTACGATTGAGCTATGATGTAGTGCAAAGTCTCTACAAGGGATCATTCTATGAAAAAGATTAAACAATCCATTTTGTTTAAAAACAAATATCCACTTCATCTATATACACATGATGAACAGAATCTTGTAAATACATGAAATCCCCACCCCCATATTGTCCCACTTCCACTTTCCTAGGTTGCAATGGGCCAAATGGAATCCCCTCATAAATGTATCATCATAGAAGTGTCTGTTTCTTCCTCTGAGCATGAAATTCAGTTTTGCTAATAGAAATCACAGAAGAAGGTACATTTCCTTGGAAGGATGGTCCCTTTGATTTACAGCACCATCTTCCATTGAACTCACACTTACCCCCCAAAGCCCAAAAGCCTGCTCTGCTTTGGCTCCACATAACTTGCTATAGGAAGACTTAAGGATAGCTATAGGCACTCAGGCTGGAATTGGGTTGCCAACCTCCAGGTGTGGCCTGGAGATCTCCCAGAATGCCCCTCCCTAGAGATCACTTCCCCTGGAGAAAATGGCTACTTCAGAGGACAGACTCTATGGTATTATACCTGATTAATGCCCCTCCCCTACCTTCCCCAGGCTCCATCCCCAAAATCTTCAGGAATTTCCCAACATGGAGTTGGCAAGCCTACCGAATATGTGCGCACACACTTTTCCTTCACATATACAGCCTGCCTAGCATGCAGGGGAAGGGAGGCTTTTTTGCTTCACACAGATAAGAGAGGCTCCCCTCTACAGAGATTGACTCTCCTCCTTGCTGAGCCCAGTTAAAAGAGAAGGCAAAATTGTTGCCAGCAGCACAAATTCATTATCACCATTTCACAGTGATTTTAAAACACTGAGATGCCCCAATCCACTGGGGGGTTGTAGTGCAGAACTCTTCCCCCCCCCAAGTGTTTTCAAGGGCCAAAATAGCTGCCTTGGCACCAGCACACACTGTAAATAGGTCATGAGTCCACTTGTGAAAGGCAGAATACAGAGGCTACTGCTGCCATCCACCCCCTCTGGTTCTAACCACCTTCGAACACTCTCCACCTGGGATAAAATAGAGCAAAAAAAAAAAAGCTTCTACCTTAATGGGCAATTGTGCTGCAGATCACAGGACTCTATGACTGGCATGAGCTAAGCTAAGGCGGGAAAAGGACTGTGTCGCGTACTTCAGAGCACAGCAGAAGCAGCTTCATGCTGTCTTGTGTGGGCCCTTTAAACAGGGCGGCACAAGGGAGCCCAATGGAGCTGAGCCCATGGAAAGAAGTCTCCCCACCAACCCAGCTTCACACTTTCTTATGCAGCTACGGCTCTCCCTGGCCAACAGAAAGAAAGGGGTGAAATGACTCTGAGCCATTTAAACCCTCCAGTTCTGCTCCGGGCCTCTTTGAAGCAGGGGAGAGCAAAACCAAATGGGTTAAATGAAGTGCCTCCGAGGAGGCATTTCTCCCCTTTTGTTCTGCTGGCCAGGGATAGCTGCAGCTGCACAAGAGAGAGCAAAGCTGGTCTGGTGGAGAGACTTCTCTCCACAGGCTCAGCTCCCTTGGGCTCCCTTGTGCAGCCTGGTTTAAAGGGGCCACACAAGAGAGCCTGAAGCTGGACCAGTGGGGGGGACTTCTTTCTGTGGGCTCAGCTCTACTGGGCTCCCTTGAGCAGCTCCTTTAAATGGAACCACACTAGAGACCCTGAAGTTGGGTAGGCAGGGAGACTTCTCCCTAAGGGCTCAGTTCCATTGGGCTCCTTTGTGCAGCCTGGTTTAAAGGGGGTGCACATGAGAGCCTGGAGCTGAGCCGGCAGGGAGACTTCTCTCTGTGGCTCAGCACTATTGGGCTCCCTTGCAAACCCCTTTAAATGGGACCGCACAAGAGAGCCTGAAGCTGGGCCAGTGGGAAGGCTTCTCCCTGCCTCTCAGCTGTTGGTTTAAATGTCTGGGAACCATTTAAACCCTGCTCCCTGCTCCCTATGAAAAGCTGTGGGGAACTAAAAGTTTCTGATTCCCATGAAAAGCCACAGGGAGCAGAAAGCAACAGTGGTTTAAATGGTTCCAAGCCATTTAAACTAAACAGCTGAGCAGCGAAGATCTTCCAGCCACTGAGCTGTTTCTCATGAAGAACAGAAATCAGGGGTAAACCTCTGCTTTCTGCTCTTCATGAACTGACATGAGCCACCAGGGATTGTGCCAAAATTCATGGAAGTTCATTGCAGTTCTTTAGTTTGGGAACCACAAACTGGCCAAAATTCATGATGAACTTTAGTTCTCTCTAAAGAGAGTTTATTCCTATCTCTAGTGAGCACCAAAACCTGTCTTACAAACAGACCCAAGGGAACTAAAATAACAAAATAACCACAAAGACTAATATATTTATTGCGGCATAAACTTTTGTTAACCAGAGGTCACATTGTCAGATGCATCTGATTTAAATGTCTGTTATTTTGGCTGCGAAGACTGACAGCATTTATCGAATTTATCGAAATGGTGGCTATTTGATATTAGATGGTTTCACTGGAATTTGTATTTTAGGCATCCATACTTTAAAAGCAATACTAACATTGGCTGGAATGTTCATTTAATTAAAAACTGGGCTCGTTCCACATTTTTATCACTTTTGGACAAGCATGCAAAACACATACAGTATAAAAGTTATAATGAAAGGTTAATGAGAACAAAGCAAAGTATTGTAGTGCTGCAATAGATGGAGACTGGGTTTAGTAGGAGAAAAAGGGGGTGTGATGCTGCCATCTGTTGGTCGATTTAAATGGCCCTTCTTTAATGGGAATGGGCAGTGACCATTTCACTGAAATTTTTATACACAGTCAGAATATTGAGTGGTTTTCTAAACACCAACAGCTTAACTTGTATTCTGTGAATTTTAGAAACTTACTCACATTTTCAATAAACCCACTTTTACAAGTAATATTTCCTATCTGAAAGGTAGTAGACCAGGACTGGATGAGATATTGTGGCGCTTTTGAACAGCTCGATCAAGGTACACATTTTGTGCCTTTGGGATAATATCTTATGCTATATACAGTCCTATGTTTCAGTTTCCAAATAGTAGTTGATTTAAAAAGTGTGAAACACTCTTGAGAAATTTCACATATCTTTGGGAAAAAAATGTCATCCTTTGAAATCCCTCAGATGTTGTGCTGCAGAGGTAAAAATGGGCATTCTGAGAGAAAGGAACACCAAGCAAGGACATGGATGGTGAATATTTCTGATGGATAACAGAAAGTATGGTAGATAAAGAGCTGTATGCTTCAACACAGTTAAAGATGACAATTATACATAACAATTATGGTACAGATTTATATTTATTTATTATTTATTTATTTATGACATTTATACCCCGCCCTCCCCGCAAACGGGCTCAGGGCGGCTCACATTAGGCACCAAGTGCGTTCAATATACAATTACATAGTATAAAATACAGAATTAAAATTACTTAAAACAACTTAAAATCAATCCAGCGGATGCACATATAAACTAACATCTTGTGCAGCGGGGAGGGGGAAGACTGGGGTGATGGGAAGATGTTACTTCACCACCCCAGTGGTCTCTCTCTATAAAGAGCGGTGGTGGAAGTGGCTGTGGCGGCTCCTACTCATAAGCCTGGCGGAAGAGCTCCGTCTTGCAGGCCCTGCGGAACTGCGCAAGGTCCCACAGGGCCCTGATCTCCTCCGGGAGCTCATTCCACCAGGTAGGAGCCGCCACTGGAAAAGACCTGGCCCTTGTTGCAACAAGCTTGGCCTCCTTAGGGCCCGGGGTCACCAGCTGGTGTTGCGACCCCGACCGAAGTGCTCTTTGGGGAATATATGGGGAAATGCGGTCCCTCAGGTAAGTCGGACCCAGGCCATGTAGGGCTTTAAAGGCAAGCACCAGCACTTTGAAGCGAATCCGGTATGCTATAGGCAGCCAGTGCAGCGCTTTCAGCACAGGTCGGGTGTGCTCCCAGCCCGGGACGCCCACCAACAACCTGGCCGCAGCATTCTGCACCAGCTGTAGCTTCCGGATTTGCGACAAAGGCAGCCCCATGTAGAGAGCGTTACAGTAGTCTAGCCTCAAGGTGACCGTCGCATGGATCACTGTAGCTAGGTTGTTGTGGTCAAGGAAAGGAACCAACTGCTGTATCAGCTGAAGATGATAAAAGGCTGATCTGGCAGTGGCCGCCACCTGGGCCTGTATGTACCATATGGGCTTAGTTTTAGCAGAAACACTGATCTACCTTGTACCTCCCTCTGTCCACCAAATAGTCTTGAATTTATCTCACCAATTTAAATACAAGACATTGAGTGGCGTCCACAGTTAATCTCCCACTAATGGCACTTCTGTCAGCAGAATGGAATTCCCCTATGCCCCTGCAGACCACCAGCCTCCCTGAAACACTGTTCCCTTGGGATGGGGGACACTCAGGAACAGCACAAGAGGTGAACTGGGGATAAGAGTTGAAAAGCAGAGACAACTGCCTCATATTTCTTCTCACAGAAATTGGCCTTGAATCTAATCCTTTATTTATATACTAGCCTGATACCCATGCTTTGCTATGGTATTTAAGTTCCATAAATTCAGTTATAATACTGATGATGTGGAATTTGAAATGTGACATTTGTTGTAGGAATTCTAATGGAGAAGACTGTAGTGTAAGAAATTACATGAGACTTACCCCCCTCTACTGAAGGACCTCTCTCTAGACCACATTGGTGGTTCTGCCCTCAGGTGCTAGGATCACCAGGCCGCTTGATGAGCTCACTCTGGAGCAGGCCACATAGAACTGTCCATTTAAGAAGCAGTTGTCTCTTAAGTCAACTCCTGCTACCTTCCACAAAAGTGATGGCCTCTCTACTTGTGTTCCTGGATTGTTTTGCTCATATGGAGACTGTGTTGTTCTGAGCACCTCAGGGTGATCTTGCTGGTACTTGGCCTGTGCAGCTCAGTGCACTGCAGGAGTACTATGTGCAAATGTCTTTGCTGCATTCCTAAGTTGCCTCCTCCTTGTAGCATTGGTGTATCTGGCTCAACGTTTGCCAGGAGCTTTCTTGAGGGCAGTAAGAGGTGGGAGGTGTGAGGGGGAGTTGGTGTGAGGGAGTGGTGATGTGGTGGACATTTCTTCAGGTTCATGAGGGAGGCACACATCAAAATGGCTCCTAGAAATGTCCTTTACTATCTACCCATAAACATTCATACCCTGGCCCTGCTCCTACACCTGACAGACACCAGCCTGTCTGGTGTTGGGGGGAATTGTATTTAAAGGCATCAGGAAGGCTGGGCCAGTAGCAGTGCTAAGGCAATCCTGCTGAGCAAACCTCCCCGGCAGCTGTAAGCATCCCACCTCCTCTCCTACATTTGACAGGGGGAGTGTGTTGGAAGCCACCAGACCAGCTTTGCTCTCTCTTGTGCAGCTGCAGCTATCCCTGGCCAGCAGAACAAAAGGGGAGAAATGTGTTGGAAGCCATCCCACCTCCTCTCCTACACCTGATAGGCAGCTGCCAATCCAGTGTAGGAGGAGGAGGGGGAGGAGTATTAGAAGCCACTGTGGAGGTGGGGCTGCATCTGACAGACAACTGCCTGTTAGGTGTAGGAGGTGGGGAGACTTCTCTCCACAGGCTCAGCTCCCTTAGGCTCCCTTGTGCAGCCTGGTTTAAAGGGGCCACACAAGAGAGCCTGAAGCTGGACCAGGGTCTGTGTGATGACTCCCAGGCTCGGGCGGGGGCCCTGGGAGGCTCGGGTCTGGATTCCTGGTAGGGCTGGCATCTGTTGACCATGTCCTTGATGTCCCAATGTTAGCTAAATTGCTCTATTATTTCTTAATTAATATTGGGGAATTAATTATTATTACTTGGCAATAGGCAACTTGGGGAGCGAACACCATTGTATATAGAGGTTCCACCTTTACTGTAGCTACCAGGAACAGACACAGAGACTGTATTCAGTAAAATATGGTGTCTTTTACTGTAAGATATTTATCATTCAAACAATACACAAGCACGCACACAAATATACAGAATCTAAGAAATAAAGATAGATCATAAGCACAATTGTATTAGCAGGACATTCATTGGTTGGGTAATATTTATCTGTCCTCATTGATTGAGCCATTCCAATGGAAAAATGGAGGGATTAGAAATAGAAGATGGGGCACGTGTCCTGAACCGGCAGGCAGCACGTGGAACTCTAGCTGCAGATCTAGAGTCAAAGATGGAGGGAGGGTATTGGGATAGCAAGCTGGACGTAAGAGGGACAAAGCTTAGATAGGTGTCATTGAGAGAGAGAGAGACCATGTGGTTAGGTAGCATCTTTTATAATGTGATGTGGGGGGGCAGGCTGAGCTGGCCACATACCCCTGTGACACCTCCTGTTAGTCCGTCCCATAAAACATACTATTGGTTAGAGGGAAAGGAGGAGGAGCTAGGGGGTGGTCAATATTGAGAGCTAGTAACTTGTTCTGGGGACTGGCACATGGATGAAGAGTGCTTGAATCATCAGGCTAGGGCTATTATTGATGGCCCTAGCCATCTTGCTGATGGGTGAGCGATTAGTTGCTAAGCAACTATGAATAGAGTCTCTTGATTAGATTTGCAGGTAGCTGGAAGAGGGGGGAAAGGGGTTGCCTACATGTGCTGGAAGAAACTCCTAATGGCGTCTAGAGTTCTCTGTCCTCATGCTTTCCATGGCATGGTGTCAGAGGCTTTGTGCAGGCTTATGGAACTGCTTCATCTTACAGCAGGCAAGATGGCTGGTAACTCTGGAATACTTCTGGAGCAGCAACGCTAAAGGAAGGTGTCCCTCTTTCAGGTGTGCAGTCTCAATAGGTATTTTTAGGTCACCATGTTGTACAGTCCCTTTGCACAGTCCATACAGTCCATAAAAACACATTGATTGGCTTGCATGGCATCACCGATCTAGCCCTGGCCACCAGACATAGCTCCTGGTCAGTGCTTTCATCCAAACCACCCCCAGATGCATCTCGTGGAGAGCTGCGAGAACTCATTCCCTCAAGGGGGTCGGGATTACCACCCTGCCTCCCCACATCAAGCAACCTTTGTGGACTGACAGCTTGTCTTTGCGGGAGGTGAACACCGTGAAGACCATCTAGTCCAACCCCCTGCCCAATGAAGTTTCTGCAATGACTGGGGGAATAGTATCTTCCAAAAGGGCATTTTGAATAGTTCCAAACCACCTAAACACCAGCTAACACATGAAATGTCCCAGCTTCCCTTACCTTGCTGTATTACTTGCTACTCAGATGCTTAGACCTCTGTCATGGAATCTCCACTTGGACCTGCATGGACCATCTCAGTTTACTGTTTCACATTATCTCCTGGGCCTTTTCTCTTGAGTGGAATAACCTGAATAATGTTTGAATGACTAGAGTGTCTGATACTTTAATAGGCTTTCTAAGTACTGAATTTCTGAGCACTTCACATTATTTGGATGGCCTAAATTGCTAATTCCCCTTGCCAGACATTTGTATTATTTTCCATAATAAACTTAACACCAGTGTGGTGTAGGGGTTAAAGTGCCAGACTAAGATCTGGGAGACCCAGTTTCAGATCCTTCCTCTGACACAGAAGTCTGATGGATGACTTTGAGCCAGCTGCATTTATTTATTTATTTATTTACCTGCCTTTCTCCACAATGGGGACCCAACGCCACTTGTGTCCATCTCCTCTCCTCCATTTATCTGCACAACAATGCTGTGAGGCTGAGAATGTGACTGGCCCAAAGTCTCCCATCAGACTTCTGTGTAGGTTTGCCAACTCCAAGTTGGGAAATACCTGGAGAACTGGGGGCTGGAGCCTGAGAAGGGTAGGGCTTGAGGAGAGGAGGGACTGCAATGGGGTATAATGCCATAGAGTCCACCTTCCAAAACAGCCATTTTCTCCAGGTGAACTAATCTTTGTCACTTGGTGATCAGTTGAAATAGCAGGAGACGACCTCTAGCCACCTGGAGGCTGCAAACCCTACTTCTGTGGCAGAAGGGGGGATTTGAACCTGGCTCTCCCAGATCTTAGTTTCTGGTTTCACTCTATCTGGATCTCAGCATTCCTTACAAGGGGTGTGCTGTGCACCAGAAACAATTTTGTTATAATTTCAGATCTGGGATTCAGAGGGGGAAAATTTCCTGTGACTGAAGAAGAAGAAGAGATTGGATTTATACCCCGCCCTTCACTACCCAAAGGAGTCTCAGATCGGTTTACAAACTCCTTCCCCTCCCCACAACAGACACCCTGTGAGGTAGGTGGGACTGAGAGAGCTCTGACAGAAACTGCTCTTTTCCAAGAACAATTGTGCCAGAACTACAGCTTGCCCAAGGTCATCCAGCCAGGGGCAAGTGGAGAAGTGGGGAATCAAACCTGGTTCTCCCAGATTAGAGTCCATGCACTTAACCACTACACCAAACTGGTTCTCAATTGCTTATTTTCAGGTGGGACATTACCTGTTTCAATGGGAAATGTATATGAGGACCTGGGGCAGCTGTGTGCAAGGAAAGTCAGTTTACTCTATTAAAGGAAACAAACAGGCCATAACAAGGAAGGATAGCAAATGCGGAGTTTTCAGTGGAAAGCTAAGAAATACTTGAAGACTGCAACCATGTCCCCTCTAAGCCTTCTCTTTCCCAGGCTAAACATACCTAGCTCTTTCAGCCTTTCCTCATAAGACTTGGATTCCAACCCTCTCACCATCCTGTTTGCCCTCTTCTGGACACGCTCGAGCTTGTCAACATCCTTCCTAAAATGTGGTGCCCAAAACTGGACACAGTACTCCAGGTGAGGCCTGACCATAGCAGAACAGAGCGGAACTACCACCTCCCGTGATCTGGACACAATGCTTCCGTTAATGCATCCTAAGATTGCATTAGCTTTCCTCATCGAAGGTCGGGAGCAGGATCCCTACCCTTGGACCGCTCCGACTCAGGCACAGGACCTCTGTCTTCATCGGATTCAATTTCATCCAGCTCAGCCTAAGCCAACCAGCCATGACTTGTAGAGCCAGACCTAGGTCTTCCGGTTTGAATTCAGACAGGCCGCCCAACAACAGTAGAATCAAGGAGAAATACAAGTACATGCTATATCCAGCTCGCCAGACCCAAACTCAAAAACAACATGGATTTCATTGGGGAGAGTAGTTTAATTCCACTTAGAATCTTGGATTTGTGTTACCATTGTGGAAAATCACATTAATAACCCAAAGTGATTTTCATCTATATTCATTTCAAATGTTTAATATGGTCAAAGACCCATCAAATAACCACCAAGGCAATTAAAACAAACAGGGGCCCCGGTCACACGCGCAGGAAACTGCGGGGGAGAAGTGTGGCTGTTTGCCCCGGGGCAAACTAACACGCAGTAAAGTGATCATACCTCCTGTGGAGGTTCTGTGGAGGTACCGTGGAGCTTCCGTGGTTACGGAGAGGCGTCGATCACAACACATGCCTGCGCGCAACGAAGAAGCGCGCGGCGCGGCGAACTGGGTTTCTTTTTTGTGTACACTACGAATGAGCATGCTCCGTTGGGTGCGTGTGCGCAACCACGAAGACTTGGGGGGGAAAAAAACCTTCTTCGCAAGGGGACATGGGCGAACGCCGGATGCCACCGGAAATGTGATCAGACGCCCGCCCTTGCCCCGCAGTTTCCGGAAACTAGTTTGTGATCGTGCCAGGTAACTCCGCCTCTCTTCCGTCTATTTAGCGTGGCTTCTGCTCCGTGTGAACGGGGCCAGGGTATACAATTCAGCCAAACACTCCTTTTAAAATCTTAAGCATAAAATTAAACTAGGCATTTCCATATATTTTCGTGTATATCTTTGGATCAGGAACTTTATTATACACACCCCATTCCTTACAGGCCAGTAAAGGCACTTGGTAACTTTGCAAAGATTCCTTGTTAATACTGTATGGGTCATTGCCACAGTTCTATCTAAGATGCACTAGGGGGCACTAGTGCACA
>NW_015163654.1:204731-239333 GCF_001447785.1 Gekko japonicus | reverse complement strand
CCACCTCCTTCTGTATCACTGGTGCTTATTTTTCTTCTCTACATCGTTCCAATTTTAGTATATGTGCTGCCGAAGTGAGCACATTGGTGCTTATTTTTCTAACACAAAGTTTAAGTTAAAAAGCATGTAGTATCTTCCTCTACAGTAACAATTCAGAGATTATCATAACACAACCAATGTTTGTTCAGGGAAGTGAAACTAATTTTATTTTTTTCACAAGAGCAGACTTCAAAGAGATCCAAAGATACTTTTCTACATACTGATGTCCCATTGAAATCCAAGGAACCTATTTTAATGGGCATTGCAAGCAAAATATAAAAGTTACAGCACTGAATTTAATTTACTTTAGTGTTAAGTAAATCTTCATATGCATAGTTACATGTGACAGAGTGTGAAGGGTTAATCCCTAAATGAGTCTGAGAACCTTTGAGTGACAGGTTGTTCGAATGGAATTCTGTTGAGAGAGTCAGTTAAAGAATGGCAGTTGGTAACTGACAGAGGAAGAAGAGACAGTTAAGCACTGACTGTGTGCTGGAAAGGAGGCTAAGAGAGTAAGTGGATCAATGAATATCCTCATTCAAGCCAAAAAAGGGAAATATCTTCTAATAAAGAGAAGTGATCCCTGCCCAGTTAATAAGAGAAATAGCTTGTAGAAAAGAGGAGTGATCCCTGGTTTGTGAAAAGAAGGATTTGGGGATCTTATTGTATGTTCCTGCCTTCTAAACTTTACATGTCAGTGAAACTCAGAAATCTATGCTTGAGTGTTTAAGCAGAAACTGAAAAGAAAGCCTCTCGCCTCAAAATTTTAAAGACCCTGTTGAATAGCAGAAACACTTGTTGGCAACAAATTATCTGGTTTTTGCGTGAATACAATGTTACCTCAGTTTTATTATCTATTCACTTCATACACCCTACACCTGATTCCACTTGAACTTTTCTCCAAGTTAAATAAAACATTTTGTTTATTTTGAACTTTCAGAAGCCTCTTGTGTGCCATTTCAAAAGCAGATTATAAGAAGGTGATTTAGTCTCTTCCCTCAGTTCCCTGTATCTGAGGAAGTGTGCTTGCACATGAAAGCTTATACCATGAATAAATCTTTGTTGGTTTTAAAGGTGTCACTAGACTCAGACTGGAGGCCAGGTCTACCAATATAGTGGAAAGGGGTGGGTAGACCTGTTCTCCGGAGGTCTGGTCTACCCCCATAGAGAACAATATTTTCCGTAATGAAAATTGACTTGATTCTGTTTTCTCTTATAATGTTTAAATTATTGTTAAAATATAGTTAAAATATAGTTTAAAAGAATTCATTCTGAGATTTTTTTACAAGGTTATGGAAATAATCTTCTAACAAACTAATTCATGCAATAGTCAAATATAGACTTGCTCACAACTTTAATGCTACTAGTTTTTTTCACTCACAAGGTAGAATTTCTGCTCACAACACTGTGGAGCTTAGAGGAAACATTGGATTGCCATGATCTGAGAATGTTCTTTAAGCTAAGTTCTTCAAGCTAAACCAGCAGCTGTTAGGAGTGAGAGGTGGTTGAAAGATTTCTTCACAATGCTTGGTCTATTACAGTATAGATTTGGGCTCTAATTGAAGAATGGGCCATATTCACAGACTGACAGATGTCTAACATAGGCTGCGGTAACACGGGCAGGAAAATGCGCGGGGGGGAGCGTGGCTGTCTCTGGAAGCCTGGTTACCCCTGGAGAGGACATTTTCTGTAATGAAATTGATTTTGTTAATTTTTTTATAATTTTAAAATTATTTTTATATTATAATTTAAATATAGTTTAAAAGAATTCATTCTGAGATTTTTACAAGGTTATGGAAATAATCTTCTAAAAATAATTTATGCAATAGTCAAATGTAGACTCGCTCACAACTTTAATGCTACTAGCTTTTTTCACTCACAAGGTAGAATTTCTGCTCACAACACTGTGGAGTTAGAGGAAACATTGGATTGCCATGATCTGGGAATGTTCTTTAAGCTAAGTTCTTCAAGCTAAACCAGCAGCTGTTAGGAGTGAGAGGTAGTTGAAAGATTTCTTCACAATGCTTGGTCTATTACAGTATAGATTTGGGCTCCAATTGAAGAATGGGCCATATTTACAGACTGACAGATGTCTAACATACCGTACATGTCTTTTCTGACTACTCATGTTAACAAAAGGAGTCAAAACACAAAATCTTGTTCTTGCTTATTATGATTTTTCTTCTCTTTTCCAGTGACAGTGATTTCTCACCTCACATTTAAAACTCACTGATAGATATATTTTCAAGTAAAGTAGTTTTAAAATTATAACTTTTTAATTTATTTTTTTCTTAAACTAGTCTTGTTGCATTGCAGACAGATGTGATTGCTGAATTGCTAAACCTCTAGAGTACAATCCAAATCCATCAATAGACATGAGAATTTGGTCTTCAACAGAGAGTGGATTAGAAACCTAGATCAACTTTTAGAACAATAGGAGAAAGTGATAAATAAGACATAAATTGCTCATTTTATAATCTCTGTTTCATGCATTACAGTAATATGTAACAAAATAAAAAGGGAAATATTTCTGTGAAAGCATGCTGTGGAACTTGAGAGAGAGAGTAGCAATTATTCTCCATGGGTACTGTTCCTAATCTCTACCACAGTACTGCTGAAAATGTATTTTAAAGCTGATCTTTGACTGGATCAATTTAATGATCTATTACAGAATGCTTCTTCAGCTACACATTGAGAAATATTATGTACATTTTGCCCCTGACAAAGAGCTCTGCTTGAAACACTTTGTACTTTATTGCTGAATAAGCCATTGACAACATCTGCAGCTTTTGTTCTTCTATTGATGCTTCATGCTAATGTAGAGATAGTTCCTCTGGGTTTCCTTTTAAGGATTATTCTTAAGATTCAGTGGCTGTTATCTCAAATTAAATACATCCTTAATTACCTCTCACAAGTATATCCTCAGTAAGAATTCAAATTCTTCTGTTAGGTGATAATCTATTATAATGTGTTGTTTGGGTATTAGTTTCTTTACGAGTGGAGACCCACAAGAAACTTGCAGGAGTGGCTATCCAACTCCCCCCACTTCTGCTTGTTCCTCTTTCCCCCTACTTCTCTCACCTCTCCTTCCTGCTACCCCTTTTCTTACTCTCTCTCTCTCCCCCCTCCATGCCTGTCACTTCGTTTCTGCCCCCACCCCATCACTCTTTCTGTCCCTGTCACTCTCCTGGCCTCCCACCTACTTCCTCTCCTCCCACAACAGCAGTGGCAGCAGCCACTCTCAAAGAATCACAACAGATTGGCCAAATACAGAGATCAGTTCCTCTTAAAGTTGCCAGCTCCATGTTGGGAAATTCCTGGAGATTTGGGGGTGGAGCCTTGGGAGGATGAGGTTTGAGGTTAGAAGTTACCTCAACAGGGTATAATACCATAAACTCCACCCTTCAAAACAGCCATGTTTTTCTGGGGGAACTGATCACTGTCATCTGGACATCAGTTGTAATTCCAGATCACCAGTCCTCACCTGGAGGTTGGCAACATTAGTTCCCCTGGAGGAAATTACTGCTTTGGAGGGTAGAATCTATGGTATTATAGCTGTCTGAAGTCCCTCCCTGCCTCAATCCCCACCATCCCTAGGTTCCACCCTTCAAATATCCAGGAATTTCCCAACCTGGAGTTGGCATCCCTGTCTCCTTCCCACTCAATCACCAACCTACCTTTGTCTGCCCCTCTGTCTTCAGATTTCTCTCTTCTTTCTCCCTGCAGCCTCTATTGAGGAAAATTATGGTCTTTCTCCAAAGTGGGAACTAAATCAGTTGACATTATTCTCTCCTCCTTTTTATCCACACAACAACCCAATGAGGTAGATTAGGTTGCAACAGAGATCTGTTCCCCTGGAGAAAATGGGTAGATTCTGTGGCATTATATCCAGCTGAGGCATCTCCCCTCCCCAAAAAATGCATTACTCAGATTTCACCACAGAATCTTCAGGAATTCCCCAACCTGTAATGGCCAATCCTAGGCCTGGTTCCAAAATAGGCCTGGAAAGTGCCCTGCCCCCTGCCCTTTTAACCCAAGCCCCCTGCTATTTAGCCAGTCATACTACAGGAGGAATCCTCCCCAATCCCAGCTCCATTTCTGCTTTTGCTTCCTCCCCTCTTGCTATCAGCCAGTCTATCTCTCACTTTCAATGCAGTGGGGCCTGCAGTAGATCCCTGCGGCTGCCATTTCAAAAGGTATTGGGGGGAATTCAACCTTCCCCAAGGGGATTTTTTTTACCTTTTTGGATTTTTCTGCAGACCCACAGAGTTCCCTGAGTCTGTAGAAAAACCTGTTGAAGAGAGTTTGCTCTCATCTGTGGAAAGTATCCACACATAGGGGACTGTTGGGAATTAGATATATAGATTGATTGTGTCAGGAATTGCCCTGGGTCATAATTAAAATGGAACAGAGTCTTCCTTCTTTCTCTGACGTGAATGCTAGCTTACTCTAAACACATTTCCTATATGCTTTCTCAAATAATTTTTTGTGGACTTAATTTGAACACCTAAAGGCGTTGTTCCTAATAAAGTGACTTGGAACTACTATACTCACACTTCTGTACATCTTTTGAAGAAGATATTTTGTGTATTTATCTGTATGGTACAGTCCTTATGTGCATACAGTATTACAGTGTACATTAATTTGCTTGAATAATATTTGGATTTATATACAGTGTTGGTACACAGTTCTTTTTGTTTATTGATCTAGTATTACACAGCAGAAGGGAACAGAGCTATGCATCTTGGCAATCCATGAGAAGGGTGGGCACATGAAGTCCCATAAGACTCCTCAGCTGGAATCTGACTTTTGCTAGTTCAATATTCTGCCAGAACAGCTCATGCTCCAGCCTGAACAGCTATACAGCTAAGTATTCTAGCTGTCCAGGACCAGAACCAAGTCTACAGCCTTGCTTCTTTCTCTAGTTTCTGATCTCTGTGGACAGCTCCTGCAGTCATGCATTCTAACACACCAGCCAGCCCTTGACCAATGACCCCTTGTTTAAGTTATAGCACTGGCCAGTTTAGAAATGGGAGATATTATTATAATTTTTCCCACTGTAGAAAAGAGGTGACTCAAGAGCTTGTGATTTTCTCACTGGGGATTGCTATGAACTTGATTAAGACCATGTCTGACGGCTGCAATTACCTCCAAATTGAACCTCCAGTCTGCTTGCCTGTCCACTGTCTGCCTCAAATTGCTGGCAGCTTTGCAGCTGCACAGTAATTGTAGTGCAGTTTCATTCTGTTGTCTTGCAGGGGCTTTTGCATCTCTGCAGTTAGTGAGATGATTCTGCCCAGGGTCACTGATGACCTGGTCAGGTAATTAAATGATATAGGTGAAAACTATAGTCCCAAGGCTGTGTGAGCCCTGACCTGGATGGTCCGGACTAGCCCGATCACATCAGATCTCAGAAGCAAAGCAGGATCAGCCCTGGTTAGCACCTGGGTGGGAGACCATCAAGGAAGTCCAGGGTTGCTATGCAGAGGCAGGCAACGCCTACTGCCTCTGTTCACCTTTTGCTTTGAAAACCCTATGTGGTTGCCATAAGTTGGCTGCAATGACAGCACTTTCCACCACCAAGGCTGTGTGAAAATGTACATGCACAAAATCACCAATAACAAAGACTTAAATGAAACTAAATATTTAAAAATACAGATTTTATTTATAATTGCTGGTTGACTGATTTGCTTACTTATTATTTGTGTGATGCGAAGTGGCATGCAGTGACAACAGCAGCAGTAATAACAACACATTGTATCTGTGGTGGCACCCACCTTGTGAAAGGTCCTGCCTGTGGAGGGCTCCCACGCTTCTGTCATCCTGCAAAGTATATAAAACAGAATTGTTCAGGAGGGATTTTCTAAAAGGTTAATAGGGCTATAGTATAACAGAAAGGCTTCAAAAAGGCACTTGATAAAGGAAAACAGACTGAGTTCTATATACCCCTGGGTATCTCCCCCCCCCATAGCCAGTCAGAACCTGGAGCCTGGAGAGGGTGAGGTTTCAGGAGGCGTGGGACCTCAGACAGGTACAAAGCCATAGACTCCACCCTCCAAACCAACCATTCCCTTCTGGGGAACCATTGTTGCCAATCTCCAGGTGAGGGCTGGAGATCACTCAAAATTACAACTGTTCTTTAGGTAGCAGAGATCAGTTCCTCTGGAGAAAATGGTGGACTCAGTGTCATTATACCCTGCTGAGGTCGCCGCAGCAAATTGACACTGAGTGTCCAAGGCTGGAGCACCCGCCCAGAGCCTCTTTCTAGATACCATTGTATTTATTTCCACAATGAGCCTTTTTCCTAGTAGGATATATTATCTGTTTTCCGCACATATTATCCTGTTCTCAGTGCATTATTTTCTACTGATGTAATACCCTTTATTTTGCATTGCTTTTTCCTAGTAGGATATATTATCTGTTTGCTGCACATATTATCCTATTCTCAGTGCATTATTTTCTACTGATGTCTGTACTCAGTATCATGTCTAAGATGCTATGCTTGTTCAGATTTCCAGAATCCTAGTACATTGCTTATTAGATGTCTCATCTTATTGACTGTTATTGATTTACACTGTGTAACCTTTGAGTCTAAATGAGAAAGGCAGTCTATACATAACAGTAAATAAAATAAACAGATCTGTGGAGGATGGGGAATGTAAGGCTCTCATCAGGCTATGTGAGAATACACATGCAAGAAGCACTGCCAAATATGTTACCCAGTATTGTACAGCTATGTGATGAAAAAGCTCCAACTGTTCAATGCAAAATCATCTCCTTGTTCATGACTGGCAAACAGGTCATGATGAGTCAAACTGGTGGGTGTTTGAGCATCCCTACATCTCACACAGATTAACCTCGAGGTCAGGCAAAATTTGGTGAATACACTGTCCCAGATCTCACTCTCACAATTTATGCTCATCTGGACTCCCTTCTGGGTACATGATGCATTCTCACTCATCAGTCACATATGGGAGGGTCCACATATAGGAGAGTAGGAGCTATGCAAACAGAATCCTTGAACACATGGAGGATAGAGGAAGAATTAGCAGGCTTGACTCTTATCCATGCCTAAAAATATTTAAATGGATGCTAGACTGGGCTTAAACCAAGTTCAGAGCACTGTGATCATAGGATGTCATATCATACAAACAGGCCCTCCTAGTATGTAGTATGTAGGCTGAAATACTACCCCCACATATTTCATTCATTCAAGCAATGCAGTCTGCCTCTCTAGAATGGTACTCTTTAAACTTCTGTTTGCAGTTACAGATTCCAGATGTTGTCAGATTAGGCGCTGCAAGTCATACCACAAGGGAGGGCTGTTGCTTTCATGGTCTGCTTTCAGGTTTCCTGGAGGCATTTGCCTGGCAACTGTTAGAAACAGGATTATAAACTTGGATATACAGTCTTATCCAGCAGGGCTGCTTTCCCATACTAGTGTCAGTTATGGGCTAAATGAGCTTTTGCTCCCAACTGACTTCTAGCCAACTGGAAATATAGTTATTTTCAGAGGGCTACATTGAAAAAGTGGTAAGTAGTTTAAGCCATCATTTGTGAGGCTTAATTTCTCTGAACTGACAGCCATAATTCACTAACAGAAATTACAAGGCATCTGGGGTTTTTTATTAGCTTCTGAAACCTGTTTGCAAGGATTTTTCTACACACCAAAATAGTATGAATTTACATGCTCATTAAGCGGCTGCTTATCCTACAGTGCACTCTGAGCTTCTTCCATCACCCATTGCAAAGGCCAAATAGTGAAGATTAAGAAAGTTCTGCACAGAGTTTTTCATCGGCACAAGATGTTCAAAAATGAATGAATTTGGCTGCAGGATCAAAGGTAAATGTTTAAAGTTATCTTGAATCTATATTCATTTATACCACCAAACAGCAAAATGTGCCTGAAAAGGTGACTAACTGTGCTACAAGCAGATTCAGGTGGGATAGCCGTGTTGGTCTGAAGTGACAGAACAAAGTTCTACTGTATCTGAGGAAGTGTGCTTGCACACAAAAGCTTATACCATGAATAAAACTTTGTTGGTCTTAAAGGTGCCAGTGGACTCAGACTTTGTTCTGTGCTACAAGTGTTTGGGGATAAGAGTGTAATATATAAAGAAGACCCCAAAAGTGGATTGCAATGCAGTGGAGACCAAAGTTTAAAGGTGTTGGTTTCATACAAGCCAAAGGAAATTCTGATACTATGGATGTGAAACGTTATTACAGTTCATAATCTAAAGCATTTGCTAGAGTACCAATGCATGAATACTGTGCAATTGCTATAGTACCAGATGGTAGACAATTACTTTTTGTCACCAGAGAACCAATCATCATAATTTTTCACACTCGGAAAAACACTGTGAAGTTTGGTAATGAATTTCAGTTCTACATTCTCCAGTTCTATCTGCCTTTTAAGTGTTTATTTAGCCATAGCTATTCTACACAGTGTCATATTGTCCCATCTATTTTACTATCAGGAATTTCTTGATATTTTATTCTTTCTTTCACATGGCAATGATAATATAGTAGGATACAGCATTGTAAGAACAACAGCCTAAAGTCTTTGTCAGTGGAACAGCTCTACTATCAAACTGTGTGAAATAATGCTAAGTACTCCATATATCTGGGATGAATCATAGTTCATTTCCTGCTACCAAGCAAAACAGAGAATCGAGTTTGCCCCCCCCCCAGTTGGAATAACGAGACAGACAACAGTTTGGAGTAAACAAGGGCCACTTTATTAACTATTTAACATAACATTGTGGCAGCTAAGCGAACACAGAACAGGCAAGGCAGGTGTCATTCCCCTGACCTTGCCCTTTTCTCCGGTGAGTCACCCAGCTCCAGTCTTGAGCCATCATTCTGGCTCACAACTGGCAACCCAGCAAACTGGTCGCCACCTAGGAGCGCCTACCCCTGAAGCCTGACAACTTGCAGGGAGAAGCATACCCTAAGAGTTTCCCAGAGGAGGTGATCACCATTCCCCACCTTGGACCTGAAAATCTGAAGGCAGTTCCTGATGACCCCCTGCTCCCTAATGGGGAAAATGCCGTAAGGTGCTCACTGGTTCCGGTTTCTTGCCCACACCAACCTGCCACAGCCAAGACCAAGCCTCTGCTTTGGTCTTTGCTCCCATTAAAAGGCCAAGGCTGAGCTAATCCCTTGCCGCAAATCCTACAAAAAGAACATGTTGTTCTTGTCAGATAGGTGCACCCCGTCAGCCCTATACTGGTCTTGGAACTCGACCCGTATACTAGGGTGTGGCAGAAATTGCCCTAGACCACCGTCTATAGCCTTCTGGTGGTTGGCTTTACGCCTTGCAGGGTCTTCCCAATTGCGCTATACATGGTGGGGCAGAATAGCCGACCCGACTATCTGCATCGGGGCCAACTTTCTCTTATCATTGCAAGGCTGGCCTCCACTTGCAACACCAAAGCCTTGCCCTTCATGGTGAGGCAGAGCAGCCACACAGACTATCTGCACTCCAGGCCACCTTGCTCTTATCATCACAAGGTTGGCCTCATTTGCAACACCAGGGCCCTGCCCTTCATGGCGAGGCAGAGTAGCTGACCAGATTATCTGCACTCCAGGCCACCTTCCACTTATCATCACAAGGTCAGCCTCCACTTGTAACACCATGGCCATGCTCTTCATGGTGAAGCAGAATAGCCGACCAGACTATCTGCCTCCAGGCCACCTTATTCTTATCATCACAAGGTCAGTCTCCATATGTAGCACCATGTCTTTGTCATTAATGGCGATGCAGAATAGCCAACCAGACTATTTGCACTCCAGCATGGAACAGGCAGGGCAGGTGTCACTCCCTTGACCAACCTCCTTGCCCTTTTCTTGGGCAGGTCACCATCGGTCTGGCTCACGACCAGCAGCCCAGCAAACTAGTTGCCATCTAGGAGCGCCTACCCCTGAAGTCTGACAAATTGCAGAGAGGAGCATACCCTAGGAGGTTCCCAGAGGAGGTGATCACCAATCCCCACCCTGGAACTGAAAACCCAAAGGCAGTTCCTGATGACCCCCTGTTCCCTAATGGGGAAAATGCCATAAGGTGCTCACTGGTTCCGGTTTCTTGCCTGCACCAACCTGCCACAGCCAAGGTCAGCCTTCAAGCGTCTTTCTTATACAGAAGTTGCCCTTCTTCTCCTCATACCCAGATGCTGGACATTGGTATGGCTAGACCTGCCTCAGACCTGCTTCCTCCCTAAAGGACAGGAACCACTAACCCAACGTATGAATCCAAAAATTCTTTCCATACAAAGAGGTCATCTCTTATACCCTTAGTGACCCTAGTCCTATGGTGTGGTAGGTGCAAACACGTCATGAACCCCTACTGTTCCTAACAAATGCCCAACCAGGGGCCTTCAGCTTTCTCTTGAGCAAGGGGAACTCCTAGCTCAGTAAAATCTGCATGGCCCCTATCTTTCCTTCCTGCCCACAGGAAGTCATCAAGATAATAGGCAGTGCTGCATAATTTTGTCCTGTAATGCGAGGCCCATTCCAAAAAGGAACTGAACCTCCCAAAATCAGCACAGGGAAGGGCCCTATCCATGTAAATTTACCCACGAAAGCAAAGCCCAACAGCTCAAAATCAGCTGGGTGGCCAGGGAGGAGATGGAAGGCTGACTTAATGCCCATCCACTCTTGTTCTTCCTGTTGCCCCGGTGCTTGTGAGCAAAATATTCAGTCATAAGAACATAAGCCCCCCCTCAAGCACCAACAATACAGAGCATCACTTGCCCCAGCCTGAGAGTTCCTATCTATACCTTGTGGCTAATAGCCACTGCTTTACCTCCGCTCCCTATATTTATCTAATTCTGTCTCTCTCTTTTTTTGAAGTTTTTATTATTTTTTGTTAATAACATAAACTTTACATACTTTTTGCTTCTAAATTAATAAGGATAATTGCTAGCATTTCTAACATCTATTCCCTCCATACAGCATTAGTAAATCACCATGAGTCCGACCATTATAGAACAACTGCTACAACCTATAAATACAGCCATTTATGATAGATCTGTTTAGCAGGGAGAATATCATTCGTTACCATGTAGTCCAGCACAGGGGCCCATGTCCTAACAAATTTAGTGTAGGTTGGCGTGTTACTATTGTTCGCTCTTATCAGGGAGTCTGTAATTTTCGCCATTATAAATTGGTCCCAAATTTTTTCTTGCCATGTTGCAATCGTAGGGAGATGAGGAGACTTCCAAGCTATTGTTAACCTGGCTGAGGCTAATAACCTTGAGTTCTTGTATTGTGAGAAAGGGAGAAAAGGACTTCTTTCTCAACCTGCTTTGTCCCATGCATAATCTTATAACCTTGATCATGTCACCCCTCAGCTGTCGTTTCTCCAAGCTAAAGAGCCCCAAGTGTTTTAACCTTTCTTCATAGGGAAAGGGTACCAACCCTTTTATCATTCTAGTTGCCTTTTTCTGCACTTTTCCCAATGCTATAATATCCTTTCCAAAGTGTGGTGACCAAAACTGCACACAGCATTCCAAATAAGTTTGCACCATAGATTTATATAGGGGCAGTATGATACTGGCTGACTTGATTTCAATTCCCTTCTTAATAATCCCCAGAGTAGCATTGGCCTCATTATTGCAGTTGTGCACTGTCTTGACATTTTCAGTGAGTTATCTACTACGACTCCAAGATTTCTCTCTTGGTCAGTCTCTGCCAGCTCGGAACGCCTCCCCATGCATTTATAGTTAGGATACTACCACCAATCACTACTAGCCTCTCTAATCCCACTGTCAGATGCCTCCACAGTTAACCCAGTCTTATTTCACTAGGTGCGACCAACCCTGTAATCTATCTGCTCAAAATACACCTTTGGGTGGCTCTTGTAAATTTACCAAGAGCTCTCTGCTCTATGAATCTAACACAGAAGCACCATGGGGGGGGGAGATCTCTCTCACTAAGATTATAACTAGGTCTATCTTTCGTTTGTGTCCATTACAAGAATGGATCTGCATGAATGAAAACAGGAATCCTGCGAAAGCAGGGACCTGACCCCAAACCATCGGCCACCCTCCTGTCGGAACAGATGGAACTGAACTCTGAGTTTATGATCCACAAAGTTTAAGCCCTGGTAGTGTCATAACCACTGGGTCCCTATGGCCAAGCTGACCCCAGACTTGTCATCCTAGTGTTCTGACTCTGTTACAGGTGACCAGATATTGCCGCTACCTCACCTACCGCAGCAAGTTTGCATTGTCTGTCCTTTAGAAGATCCAAGTGTGCCTCTGTGCCCTGGACTACCTTTCTGGCATCGGATGTTGTCCCTCAGACCGTGGGACAGATGTTGACACTCACTCACCAGCTCCTAAGGAATCTCCTTGTCCGTCACCAGCACTTGAAAAGATTATAGAACCATAGAATGTTAGACTTTGAAGGGACCCTGCAGGTCATCTAGTCCAACCCCCTGCACTCTGCAGGAGCATAGCCGAAAGACAGCTTTACAAACAGTGTTTCTTCTAATCTGAGTTAGTGTGAGCCAGCTCACAGCCCCGCCCCCAGCCTCTCAAGAAGGATAGCTCTGTAGCAAACCAATTTATGCAGCTGCCAAATTGCTTGCTTAATAGAAACGTATTCGAGCTAATTTAATCCTCTGTAAAGCCACCCCCAAAAGGCCCTTTTATGGCCACTTAATGAGCACCCTCTATCCTTCGAATTGGTCTCTACAGTCAGACTGCGTGTTTAAATATCTTTTCAGCATGGCTTAACAGCCAGTGGACCCACCGCCAATGGTGGCTGTTTGAATTGGGAACCCTAGGCATCCGACATAGGGCTTCACGTTCTAAATCACCATCAACTGCCTAATCGGCTCACTAGGCTGGCAGCCCCCTGGCCATTAATCAAAACTGCCTAGGGCCCATATTATTATTAGGAATTCTTTAATTGCCCTTCTTACAAAGTGGCTGCCCAATCACTCCTTCTCACACTATTACGTGGAAGCTGCATTATAGATGCTGGCAGAGCCTCACACCTTTACCATATTATTGTCCAAAATGCCACCTCCTCAAGGCCACTGCCACAAAATGGGCGTCCTGTGATAATGACTCTCTAAACTGGCTCTCCCAGGGATAAGATTCCGTCAAAAAGGCCCTACCTCACTCCTAGCCTATGCATATTTAGGGGTCATAAAAACCAAATAGCACCCCTTAGCCTTTTACTCAAACTGATGCTCCCTGTGACCGTTTATTTCACACTCCAGCTGTTGGTTGCTAGGGAGGTGGGGCCAGCCAACTGTTCCCTGCCCAACCGTCACGATTTGGCTGCCTCCCCCCACGGCTGCCCAACTGTCCCCAGCCCAACCATCCCTAATCACCTGAGAGAACAGGGCTGGGGGCCGACTAAAGATGAGGAGGAAGAAAGGGGGAAGGCCCAAAACGCCACTACAGGCCACAGCTAATAAGGCCTCCCTCCCAGTTACAGTCTGAGAAACCCCAGGGAAGGATGTATTAAATGGCAGCTGCCAAAAATGCCGGCACCTGGGACCTCCGCTGCTGCCAGAGATCACCCTGCTGCTCCTGCCAGCACCCAGGCTCCCTCCCTGGGCATCCACTGCCATGTGCTACCACGAGCAGCTTAAAACTCCACTACCCTGGGTTGACCCCCTCCCCCAGGCTGCAACTAGCCATCACCTAATGCCCTGACCTGCTGCGGGATTGTAGAAGGGACACCATCGTCGTTGTCCCTCTGCTTCCAGGGGTTCCTGCTGTCATGACCACCACCACTGCCACCTCTAGAGACACTCCGCAGCTGCGAACATCACCATGCGCTGATGTCCCAGCACTCTGCTGCAGCCGCGGCTGAGGAAACAGCTCCTGATGGGCCCAAAGCCTCGAAGGTAAGCCATCCCTCTGCCTCTTCATGCTCAGAGCTACCAATCAGCTCGAGCACGAGTCAGTGACTGTTTGGGCGGGAGCAGAGCCTGGCGGTTTAGCCGAGCCGGCTCCGCCCACCCCACCCACGTCATGACGCCGTGTGTCAATGTTTCTGTTGCTGCCCTGGCTCCTCAGGGGGTGGCAAAACAGCCCCCGGCGGAAACTCCAAAACCATCTGACACGAATCATCTCTATGCATGTTGAGAAGTTCACATGCTAATAGCCATCCAGTTGATTTAAAAACAAATTGTATCAATGGCAGCATAAGGGTTAAGAAAAATATTGAAAGATGCTCTTTTAGAGCAATCACTGGCATGCCAGTGCTTCAGGCAATGACAATCTGTCAGTTCTTCCCTAAAACTACTTCATAGATTAGTAATATAAATGCTACAACATTCAGAAGATGCTGTTATTTTTATAATTATTGATCTCAGAAACAGAAATGCATGGAATTCTTTCTTTCCAGTAGTTCAAATTTATTCCCTTGAACTACTGGAGTCCACCATCCCCACACACAGACTTAGCACATACTTAGTTTGGCTGGAACAAAGATGGTTGTTTAGTATCATACTGGCTCTGCTGTTCCACATGAACATAAGAGCCCTGCTGGATCAGACCAATAGACCATCTAGTCCAGTATCCTGTCTCGACATCAGGGGATGGCCTCAGCCTCTATGCCCTGTTGTTGGCCATCCAGAGGAACTGGTTGGCCAGCAACAGGGCATAGAGGCTGAGGCCATCCCCTGATGTTGCCTCCTGGCTCTGGAATTCAGAGGATTAGTGTGTCTGAATGTGGAGGTTCCCCTAAGTCACCATAGCTAGTAGCCATTGATAGACTTATCCTCCATGAATCTGTCTAATCCCCCTTTAAAGCTCTTTATTCTTGTGGCCATCACTACATCCTCTGGCAATGAATCCCACATTTTAATCACCCTCTGTGTAATGTAGTAATTCTTTTGTCTGTGCTGAACCTGCTGCCCATCAGCTTCACTGGATGCCCTCAAGTGCTAGTATTTTGGGAGAGGGAGAAAAAAGTTCTTTTTGGCAACTCTCTCCATCCCATGCATAATTTTATAAACCTCTATCATGCACCCCCATGTCATCTCTTTTCTAAATTGAAAAGTCCCAGACTCTTCAGCCTTTCCTCATAGGGAAGGTGCTCCAATCCCCTAATCATCTTGGTTGCTCTCCTCTGCACTTTTTCCAGCTCTACAATGTCCTTTTTGAGATATGGTGACCAGAACTGTATGCAATATTCCAAATGAGGCCACACCATAGATCTGTACAGGGGCATTACAGTATTGGCCACTTTATTCTCAATCCCTTTCCTAATAATCCCAAGCATAGAGTTTGCTTTTTTCTCCACCATGGCACAGTGGGTTGACACTTTCATTGAGCTATCCACTTCGACCTCAAGATCGTTTTTCCTATCAGCCACAGCAAGTTCAAACCCCATTAGCTTAAAGTTGGGATTTTTTTCTCTCAATGTGCATCACCACTTAGCAGTCTTGAACTCCATTTACCACTTTGTTGCACACTCACCCAGTTTGTGGAGGTCCTCTTGGAGTATTTTGGAAGAGTGAGGAAAAATGGGGAGACATCATGGGAACCTCTATGGATTCTATTGCAATTGTACTAACTATTTATTTATTATTGTGCAACCTTGGACACTAGTTATTGTGTAACATAAGATATGTGAGACTTTACTTCCGCATTTGTGCCTTTCAATTACATACTGCTAATATGTACTTAACCTGCTTCCAGTCGATGCATTCATTACACATCATATCTTTCTAGAGCTCATTGTATTGCTTTTACAACGGGCTTTACTTCTAGTTGTATTAATATTGATGGAACCCACCCTGAGCCTGCTTGCAGGAAGGATGGGATACAAGTCCAATAAAATAAAATAAAATAATAAAATAATGTGTCAGGCTAGGGTCAGAGAGATCCAAGTTTGGATCACCACCTTATCTTCCACAGATACCCTTATCCTCCACTTTATCCTCTTTCAGCCTAACCTATCGAACTGAGTTATTGCAACAATAAAATGGTGAACAGAGCTATGTATACTACCCTCAGGGCTCTGAGAAGGAGGGATCGGGTGAAAATGCAGTAGATTGATAGATGAGCTTGAGTCTGATGTACTGTGACATTAATTTGACTGGTGCTAACGTGTACATAAAAACTTACTATTTACAAGAGTAATGAGAGTAAGGAACTCAGACTCCAGAAGAACAAAATCACAGATACTGATATGCTTACATAATACATTGAAAGAAGTGGAAAAGCAGGGGATTTTGGGGGTGGAACACTTGAAAAAATGCCATTGCATGAATTGCAACATCTTCCAGAGAAAATCCAGAAGTGAAATCTCAGCCTGTGAGGCTCTAGGAATTCCTCAAAATCTCTATGGTTTTTACCAAAAAGTTGCAAGGTGCCTTTACCTTGAGAATTCCTAGAGCATTGCTGAGTGCCTATGACATCACTTCCAAGTTTTCACCATAAGTGATGTGATGCATGTAACACCCCCCCTCCCATTTTCCTTCTGCTGCTGAGGAAAGCTTTAGGAGGGTGCAGTGAAAGCAAGGGAATGCCTGACACCATTGGGTAAGTGGCAACCCTAGGCATAACTGTAAAAGGATTACAGAATTTTATGCCAAATTTTCAGAAAATGATGCTATTTTCTTTGTCATGGATAGGTACTACAGGTAAAGCATACAGGTTTCCTCTGAATTGCTGAAAAGGAAGATAAGACAGTATGGTTTACCTGCATACTCTCTCCTCTCCCTTTTTCTCTCTGACAAGATAGTTCAGGAGCAACTTCTTGAAGATCAGAAGATAATCCCTTTTGGGATAATTAGGCCCTGAACAGCTTAAGTTAGAAAATCAGTCCTATTCTTCTGTAACATTTTTTGTGACTCATGTTAATTGTTTCATTTCATACTCTCTTTCCTTTCCTGTTCTTATAATTGTTTGCTGAATACCACCCACAAAAGGAAGAGGATGAGGAAGGTGGGATGATTCCCTTTAGAAGACACCACACAAAAGTTTTTTTAAAAAAATTGTAGGTAACTGTAATTTCTTTGTGAATGTAAGACTGACCCCTCTTTTTCTTGATAGCCCCTTTCAGTAAATGTACTTAAACTCATAAAATTAGAGGCTCCTTCTAAAACATATGGACTTCATTGTAATCACATTTAGATGTGACTGAGCCATACTAAAATCCATGAGTCTCACTTCCACATGAAATGAATTAATCAGGCTAATAGTCCTGAATTAATCTGATCCATATAATTTATCTCCAGCATAACCTCTCAGGTTATCATCCAACTATCAGATTCAAAATTAATGACCTTTTCACCTCTCAAACGGAATGTGATACAAATATATCTCTGAAATATTCTGTTTTTTAATGTGTCTTATTCTAGATAATTCTTACATTTATTAAATCGCCCCAACTGTAGAGGGGATGAAACCCATAAAAATGATAACTACTAATGGAACATGTCTTCTGGTCATATATTGTATCAAAGCTAATCAACAAAACACTATTCATTTGGGGAGGAAGTAAAATTATTTCTCTGTGCATAACAAGATGAAATCTGACGGGGTGTCCTACTGAAGGACTAGCTCTCCTTAACGCCCTTAGTCTTCCCTCATTATGCTATTATATCCCATGATAGCAACATTAATTTGACACAGCTGAATTATGCTACCAATGTTCCTTGTACAATACACTCAGTGCCTGAGGCTGGCTTTCCTACTCTGGGTATTGGGGCCAAAAAGACTATTCATAAATCCAATGCTGTACAAGGAGCAATTAAGCTACAGGTTGTCTAGCTGTGAGCAGTTTAGCAGATGTGCCTAATAAATTATTTGATTGTATTTATTTCCTATCTGTTTGGATTTAGATGCTAGCATCTTTCCTTTTTTTCCATGTACCTAATGTACTTCTTTGTAATACCCTCTGTAATTTCAAAATGCTACAACCTTCACAATAACTCTGTGAAGAACAATATGCTTGTTTCTTAAGATTTAGAGAAAGAGGAAGGTTGGATTCACTTGTCCAGGGTCACACATCATTTCAGTAGGGCAAGGAAATTGGGGGGGGAAAGTAGTTTCTATTCACAGCTTCAATTCTCTCAGCCCACTCTGCATGCTTTGGTTATGATTGAAAAACTGCACAAGTAATTTTTTTTCTATATATAGTTTGCCTTCTGTGTTGAGTTTGAATGCAGCAAAAACTACAAGTGATTCAGACCAAGGGTCAAATCCCCACTCAGGTATGTCACTCAGTAGATGACCTTGGGCCAGTTACTGTCACCCAATTCAGCCTAGCTCACAAGTTTATTATTAACATAAAATGGAGGAGGGTGAACATTGTATGCCACCCTGAGGCCTATGAAGGAAGAAGGAAATAAAAATGTAATAGAAACCTTTCATGCAACAGTAGGCAGACTACTGTTTACATCGAGTATTGCTTCCTTATTATGTAAGGTGAAATGTGTTTCTTTATTCTATGCATTGTTATAGCTTGTCTACACTTTACCAGGAGTAAACTGAGCACTTAAAATATATGCTCCCTCAGTGTATAGATTTGCAATATAGAGATGTAGCCTAGCCTTATAATCATCTCCCAGTATAACTATAGTATGTGTGTGTGCCAGCATAACCATGGGATTTGATAGCAGTAGGCAGAGTGATGGTATGAGTCTTTTTTGGGTGCTGGTGGTGAAATACCTAAGTAAGCCTACTCAGCCCCATATTATTCAATGGGACTTTCTCCCAGGAAATATTGTAGCCCATATTCTTGTTGACCGCCACAGAGAAGAGCCTCACCTCTCCCAAGAAACTTGTCACTTCTACACCTTGTTTTGGGATGGGACAGGACCATTAATTTCAGTTTCCACTCAAACTATGGAGAGTGACCCCCTTAAGGGCACAGACTAGCAGGGCTACTCAACATCCCTGGAGCTTGAACTAGCCTGGGCACACCCTCACCCCTCTGCCTCTACAACTCCTCTGGTTCTGAGTCTCTCCCTTCTGTCAAAATATTTTGACAGGACATAGTACATATAAAGAGTGGGGTCCTTCACAAGGAGCAGCCAAATCAGGGAAATGATTCACCCAGCATGGATTTCATGTGGGAAAATGGCTTGGGGAGGAGAGATAGGAGCCCTTCCCCACTGCGGTGCCATTCTGAGCCTATTTGGGCTCTCCTTTTTTAAAAAAGGAAGCCATTCGCCACAGTCGATGTGGGGAATGCAGATCCAACTTTTAAAAAACTGTAATGTTTAGTTTGGCCCTGAGAGTCACCACTGTTCCAGGAGCAGCATTTCATACAGCTCAGTGGATAGCAGCAAGAGAAGAGAGGGAAGAAATTTCCATTGTATGGACAACACTGCTTTACAAGGGAAGGGGAAAAAAACCCTTTCGATTAAACCTGATATATGTTATTTACATAATGAGATTGTTTTTCTGCAAAGCATTTGGAGAGAGCTGAATATAGGTATGGAGTTTCTCTGGTTATATGGCAGGTAGAAAAAGGCAAAAGAAATTAGTTTGACAAGTGAGGAACCCACACGACTTGCGGAGGGGATCCCATCTGCACCCTCTGCTCACTCACTCACCTGAAGTAGTGGAATGGCAGTTAAAGGTCCCTCTAAGCTGTGCTAGGGGGCACTGGCACACAAAATTGTAGCCAGCAATGCAGAAAGAATTCTATCTGCTCACAACTGAGAGAAGGCCTTTCCCCCCTTCCATTGGAAACAACGGAGGAGGGGGCATCTCCTTCTGGGTCCCATAGAATTGGACCAATCTTTTTGAAACTTGGGGGTTTGTTTAAGGAGAGGCACCAGTAGCTATGCTGCAAATTTGGTGTCTCTACCTCAAAAAACAGCGCCCCCCAAGCCTCGGATACCTCCAGATTGATTCTCCATTATAGCCTATGGGGTCCATTGACTATAATGGTCCCCATAGGCTAAAATGGAGCTGGAAAAAATAATTTTTTTGCACACCCCTAATATGCTTTTCGGTATGATTTGTAAGCTACTTTGAATCACAGGGAAAAGTGTGATATAAATATTTGAATTAATAAGTAGTTTGGGCTGGTTGATAACATTTAATCAACTTCCTGTTTGTTAGGTTAGGCAGGATTCTGACAGTTATATTTAACCTGTAATGCTGGTTGTCATAATTCACTAAAAAAAAAACCCCAAAGTAGACTGCAAGAGTTCCCCTCTCTTCAAAGTGCTGGTACGTTTTCTAAGGCTCAGTGTAGTAGGGCAATGGTCCAAGACCAGTTCTACCAATATAGTGGAAAGGGGTGGGTGTACCTGTTCTCTAGAGGCCAGGTCTACCAGTATAGCGGAAAGGGGAAGGTAGTCCTGTTCTCCGGAGTTCTAGTCTACCCATGTAGAGGACATTTTCTGTAATGAAATTTGATTTGATTCCATTTTTTCTTATAATGTTTAAATTATTCTTAAAATATAGTTTAAATAAGAATTATGGTTATGGAAATAAACTCCAAAAAAAGTAATTTACACAATAGTCAAATGTAGACTTGCTCACAACTTTAATGCTACTAGCTTTTTTTGCCCACGAGGTAGAATTTTTGCTCACAACACTGTGGAGCTTAGAGGGAACATTACAACTCTTTTCCCCCATCAGCTTTTCCAACTCCACCTGCCTGACTCACAGAGGGCTAGGCAATGCTCCCTTAAGATCTTCTACCTTTACGGCCATTGTACATATGTTGCAAAAACACTGGTATTCCCTGGACTACAAGAAGAAGCAAAAGAAACCTCCCCTTCTTATTAACCAGCCATAATTGTTACATTGGCAAAAGTGTGAATTTCAGTTGGTCATAAGATAAGTAGTTAATTACATGCATACATTGCAAACATCTTTGTTATTAAAAGTTTATTAAAACCATATAGGAGAAGTATATCCTTGTATATCATGGGTAATATTTAATATAAAATCCATGGGCATAATTAAAGGGAAGACTGAAAAGCCCCTATGATTTCAACAGGAAGAAAGACATGCTTATTGTTGATGATACTGGATCCTACCCCCCTTTGGATGTTAAACAGGGTAACATCTGAATCCTAAACACATGACATCCTTTTATTTAAAATGCAATTTATTTTCAAATAAGAGTTAATAATTAGCAGACTTAATAGTTTCCAGCTGTTGTACTATTTCCAGATGGATATGCATTCTTGTATTTCAATGGCTTTCACACAATGTACAAGCCCTTTGTTTGCTTTTAAGAATTCAGACTTGTTCAGTGGCACCTTTGCTGCCAACCTCTCTCTCTCTCTCTCTCTCTCTCTCTCTCTCTCTCTCTCTCTCTCCCTCTGTGTGTGTGTGTGTGTGTGTGTGTGTGAATGGCAGCATAGTACCAATTTATAGTATGGCTGGCAGTCCTCAGACAAGAGTGTGAATCCTGTGACAAGATGGCTAAAGAGGGGAGGGTTTTCTCTGCTCTAGTGCTGTTACTCCAGCCAGAGGAGAACTGCTGTGTAAAGAAGATTCTGGCTATGTTGTCCACACTCTGCATCTATGGCATCTATTACAGCAGCAGCCAGACATGGGGAACCTTGCTTTCCCCTCAGATTTGTCCATGTTCTTTCCTTTGGACAGTATTGCTCAGAAGGTGTGGTAGGAAAAGCTGAGCTTCTGTGCAAGAGAGCACAGAAGGATGAGTCATTTACCAATTTAAATTATGTCAGATGTGGAAGACAGCAGATTGTTGGTGAAGCAATTAACACAACAAGGATGCACAACCTGATTAAAGACTAGATAAGAGTAGTTTATTTAGGAACTAACATACTTGATAAAGACAGAGATAGGTTCCTAACTGCATCTCAGGCTGAGAGAGATAGATACTGAGTGTGGCACTTCCAAAAAGAAGGGTGAAATGCCCTGAGATTAGTAATCTGAAAAAGCCATCTGAGATTAGTAATCTGAAAAAGCCATCTCTAGACCCGGCCGAATTGCCCTTTTTGGGCAAATTGATAGAGAGAGCGGTGGCAACACAGCTGCAGGCATTTCTGGATGACGCTTCTGTCCTCGATCCCCACCAGTCCGGGTTTCGCCCTGGTCACGGGGTGGAGACTGTTCTGGTCGCACTGACTGACGACCTCCGTAGGCATCTGGATCAAGGCGGTGTGGCGGCAGTGTTGTTGTTAGACCTGTCAGCCGTTTTTGATACGGTCGATCACCAGTTGCTGGCCCACCGCCTTGCTGACGTGGGGATTCAGGGGCTTGCCCTTCAATGGCTGGTCTCTTTTCTCCAAGGCCGGAGACAGAGGGTGGCGATAGGGGATCAGCAGTCCCGGAGGTGGCCCCTTGAATGTGGTGTACCTCAGGGGGCAGTGCTATCCCCGATGTTGTTTAACATCTACATGTGCCCCCTTGCCCAGATTGCCCGGAGTTGTTGGCTGGGGTGTCATCAATATGCTGATGACACCCAGCTGTATCTGATGTTGGGCAGCCAGTCGGATTCCACTCCTGATTACCTTAGTTGGGCGTTACAGGCTGTGGCTGGGTGGCTCAGACTGAGTCGGCTGAAATTAAACCCGGCAAAGACGGAGGTCCTGGGGCTGAGTCGGATCGGTCCGGGGTTGGGGCTCCCTCTCCCGACCTTCGACGGGGCGCCCTTGGTGCCGGCGTTGGAGGTTAGGAGTTTGGGGGTGCTCCTGGACTCCTTGTTAACGATGGAGGCCCAGGTAGCAGCCACTGCCAAGTCGGCATTTTACCACCTTCGGCTGGCATGGCAGTTGGTTCCCTTCCTCGACCGGGATGACCTAGCCACTGTGATCCATGCGATGGTCACCTCGAGGCTAGACTACTGTAACGCTCTCTACATGGGACTGCCTTTGTCGCAAATTCGGAAGCTGCAACTAGTGCAGAATGCTGCAGCCAGGCTGTTGATGGATCTTCCTAGACGAGATCACATCCAGCCTGTGCTGAATGACACTGAACAGGGGAGATAAGGTGCTGTCCTCACTATCCTATTTAATCATCATCTTGCTGCCCCCTTCAGGGTCTTCTTCGTCTTTGTACACCAGATATTGCCTTCTCCAACATGGATAAGTTTGGGGTCACTGCTTGAGATAAGAAGGGAAATTGGTGAGGAACATGGAACCTGTATTTCTTCAAGGCACTTTCTTAAAACTGACAGCAATTTCAAAAGTGAGAGAGACAGAGTGCAGGAGGCAGTTCTGGTATATTCCTGTACCATGCAAATCCAGTGCTGTAGTATTCATCCAGTCTTCGAAGACCAACACTGACATTCTCCTATAGCAACACTTTCCTCTTCCTTCCTTCAACAAGAATATCAAATGCTGCTGCTTTTATGCATGTATCACTAAGGATAAAATGCTATTTATTTATTTTTTTGAGCAGTGGGAAGGCTGGAAGAACAACAGTATAGGAAAGTATGTTGTTGAAGGCTTTCAAGGCCGGAGTTCACTGGTTGTTGTAGATTTTCTGGGCTGTATGGCTGTGCTCTTGCCATTGTAGGACCTGATGTTTCGCCAGCAACTGTGACTGGCATCCTCAGAGGTATAGCACAGAAAGATGGAGTACTCTCTGTGTCAAGGTGAGAAGAAAAATGGTAGGCAGGTAATTTATATCTACTCAGGAAGAAAAATGGTAGGCAGGTGATTTATATCAGAAAGGTGGGGTAGGGCTGAGTTATTATTTTGTAGGAGTTCCCCAGGCTGTGACATGCTAATGGAGGAGCTTCACAATCCATATGCAAAAGAATCTCCTCAGGAAAGCTCCTCCATTAGCATGTCACAGCCTAGTGAGCTCCTAGGAGATAATGCCTCGTCCCTACTCCACCTTTCTGAGTAGATATAAATCACCTGCCTACCATTTTTCTTCTCACCTTGACACAGAGAGTACTCCATCTTTCTGTGTTATGGCTGCTGGCAAAACGTCAGGTCCTACAATGCCAAGACCACGGCCATACAGCCCAGAAAATCTACAACAACCAGTATAGGAAAGCCTTGTCTTTTATAGTATTATAACTGGGAATTGGATTGGTGGTTTTAGATCCTCTCCTACAGGGATGACCTACAGAGTGTAGTACTACAGGTTAACACCATACCAAAGCTGAGCTGTTCTCTCAAGGATCTAGTTATGCAGCAGCAGTCATTCAAGGGCAGATCAGATTGTTTCTTGATAGGAGCAGGACCAACACTACTGAAAGCATTCTCCACAGTTTCTCCTGCTACCCAGAGATTCACAGAAACAAACTCTTGTCCAAAGCAACAGACAGATAACAAGCAATTAGCACAATCCCACACTGATGCCCCAGATTGGGCTAGAGAACAAAGCAACAGACACACATAGAGACAGGTTAATTACCTGGCCAAATTCTTAGTTGCTGTGAATGAAATAGACTGCTCAAGCAGAGCCACCCCCTTTTGTTCATTTTGGGGTATCTTCTTATATCTAGTTCAAAACTAGGGTTTATGGCACCACAGTATGTCAGAATGAACATATACAATTACATGCTCTGTACATGTTGCAAGCGCCCCTGATGTGATACGGCAGAGAGGACCCTCCTTCGTGCTTTATCTGGACTTCAGAACCTGTACATTCTCATTGGATGCGTCTTTGGGGCCCTAGTTCTTTCTAATGAACAACTGACCTTCAGGACCAATAAACTGGTCCACCCTGCTGTCTCCAGCTGGTGTAAGATATACACTTGTTTCTTTTGCTTCTTAGAAAGACAGAGAGGCAAAGAGGATTCTAAAATGGCTGTGCTTCGAAGAATAGAACATGGCCTAGAAAATGCAGGGTTGGTTTTCATTTATGACAATAACAGAGGATAAATGGCATGTCATTAACATAAGAGACAAAATGAGAATGAACATGAGAACCGACCATAATAGATCTAGCAGTGACTGTTTCAAACCCACCAGTGGTTTCAGAATGTAGCTAACTTAGCAAATTATAATGGCACTGATTAGGCAATTATCAACAAGATAACTGTTGTGTTAAATATCCTACTCAGCGGAAATGTGAATGAAATGCTCTGCTCCACTGTTCTAATACCACCCTAGAAAACATTATGACCAATCAATAGTAATTAGATCTCATCAAAGTAGTCTGCATAGCATCTCCTAATAGGGAGTCTGAATGATCTGTCATTATGGAGCCCTTCCTAGTTGGTTTAACACAGCCCCATACTTGGTTCATCACCTTCTTACACGTTAAGTGAACATGGTCTCTGTGAAGCTGCAATCCTGTGAGTTAGTAGAATCCTTACTAGTTTCTGTATGTTTCACATAGTACTATTTCCACTAAGAGCAGTGTAAAGAGCTAAGCAAATTCCAGATTAAGAATTAAGATAGAGACTGTATTTTAACAATCCTTTTTTTTCCATGCTGTCTCCATTTTGGTGCTGAAAGCTGCTTTTGTTATTTCCATTTTGGTGTTAAAATATGCATGCTTTTATGTTTTGCACTAGAGAAAATAAATGAACATCTGTCCTGGCCAACACAGAACAACAGGCAGACATCAAGCAGAGAAAGCAGAACCACACTTGAATCAGTCACGCCAGGCACTGGAGCAGAACAGACATCACAGGGGGTCCACTTGGATGAAACCTCACCTTGTCCAGTGCCTAGCATTTGGGTCATTAATCATGGACCCCCAGTGATGTGCCTTTAGCCACTAGCAGATTCCATCATCATTAGCAATTGCATTACCAAAATAAAGGATCCATTCCCATAAATTGATAAACCTCCAGTTTAGTTTACACCTTTGGCCTTCCAAATACTCTTCTTTATTCGGGGTGAGCCTGTGTCTGAACAGCTCACCCCCTTTGTTTTATTTGGTTCAGCATTTTCGGGTGCCGCATGATGGAGTGAGCTCCCATCTCTAGTTCCAACTCCTGCCAACCTAGCAGTTCGAAAGCAAGAAATTGCAAGTAGATAAATAGGTACCACTTCGGTGGGAAGGTAACAGCATTCCGTGCGCCTTGGTGTTTAGTCATGCCGGCCACATGACCACGGAAACGTCTTCAGACAGCGCTGGCTCTTCGGCTTTGAAACGGAGATGAGCACCGCAACCCTAGAGTCGGATTCGACTGGCTTTCGAGCAAGGGAACCTTTACCTTTACTTTTTACCTCTGCTCCACCTCTCTTTTCAAGGTGAAAAGAAAACATATCTTTCCCCCTTGGGGGTTGTTATTACTTTCCTGCAACTTTGGGCAGAATCCTTCGCAAAACTCTACTTTAGGTTAGTTTCAAATGATGTATGTTTGTGCAGCTGTGAAACTCTCACAACACACGGCACATGAAATATGGCCCTGCTCTCTCTTCTCCATACTTTGGATTTCCTTGCTGCCCAGATACTTGGTCTCCTAATAGGTTCTAGAGCCCTGGTTGTGCTTTCAGGATTGGTAGTTATAAACTTCTTTTACTTTCTCTCTGACCTCTTGCTTGCTTGCTTGAGTGGAATAATTTGCTCAGAACTGGGTGTTTGAAATACCTGGCTCTTTAGTGGATATTTAGTATATAGGACATTGGTATTATTTATCAAGCTACCTTGAGCCAAAAGGAAAGGTGGAGTATAAATGTTTAAATAAATTATTTGACTGTTGACGACTTGCAAGGAGCAGGGGTGGTGGGACCTCACACCCACCAGAAACTCAATAGAAGGAACTGAGCTTATACTGGAAGAAAGATCACTTCCTTAAACTGGGATATTTTGTGATGGATGTGAGCTGTAGCTGCAGAGTGTATAGGATACATGTTACCATTTGTGATCACAATACAAGATAGATCTTTTCCCCAGCAAATTGGTTTGAAAGTATAGGACATTGGTATTGTTTATCAAGCTACCTTGAGCCAAAAGGAAAGGTGGAGTATAAATCTTTAAATAAATTATTTGACTGTTGAAGACTTGCAAGGAGCATGGGTGGTGGGAGCTCACACCCACCAGAAAATCAATAGAAGGAACTAAGCTTATACTGGAAGAAAGATCACTTCCTTAAACTGGGCTATTTTGTGATGGATGTGAGCTGTAGCTGGAGAGTGTATAGGATACATGTTACCATCTGTGATCACAATACAGGATAGATCTTTTCCCCAGCAAACTGGTTTGATAGAGTGAATGCTACATGCATTATGCATAATCATCCCATGTTTGCCTCAAATAAAGGTTTTTGCATTTGTTCAAAACACAGAGCAACTTGTCTTGCCAGAGAAAACAGAAGAACAAGGAATGGAGGACGAGGAATGTGATAGGTTGCACAGTCCAATACCTGACAGGCTAGACTAATGTAAATAGGACATCTATATATTTTTTCTTAGTTAAATGTCTTTACTGAACTTCTTGAGCAGTTTTGCTTAGAACCATAAAACTACATATGAACATATGAAGCTGCTTTATAGTGTGTCAGATTATTAGTCCATCTATAGTGGTTCTTACAGATCTCAGACAGCTAAATTCTTTTTTTACACCTACTACAAGAGATTCTTTAAGTAGATTCCTTGCATATGCTCTACTAGGATTCTTCCCACTCACTAACTCAAGCAGAACTACATCACAGTGACTCCAAGACTGCAGAGTAGTTACGCTTGACCAGGTTCATCTTACATTTTGCTTGCTAGTTGTGATCAGGGAGCTAATCATTTGCTGAGCTGCCTAGATGCACTTTAATTAATTGAGTGGTGTCCATTTGCATGACTAGACAGCTTTCTCACAGCTGTCATCCCCCTGTAACTGGCTGCTGCCACCACCTTCAATTCTTAAAAGGCACATACCTGAAATGGGGGGGACCCTTTTTAAATTTTTAAGTTGAACTTTACTACTTATATGTCTGTGTCTCTTTGGTGTGTTCTTCTGCCCACAGACTTAGCTAATCTTGGGTTCAGGTGCAAGAAACAGACCATGTAATGTATTTAATTTTGGTCATTTAAGGGCTGCATCCAACTTCAGCAAAAAGAAGGAATGAACTGCAAGCAATTCTGTGCTTGACAAAAAGGTCACTTTAATAAACCAACCATGACCCTGAGGGATATACGCTTCTTCTCCAACAACTGAAAGATTTGTTACATTTGTTATTTGTTACTTATTGCCAAGCCATAACCCGACCCTGGGGCACAAGCAACTACTGGGCAGTTGTAAAACTGCTTGGCATAGTGCTTGAGACTAATTTCATCAAAATATATACACCTATAAACACTTTGAGGCAATCTGATTAGGAGTTCACTTCATATGTACTTGAAGCAGTTCAGTGAGGCTAAGTTCTTGGCTGTCCTGTTCATTTTAAAATTCTCAATAGGCCTATTATGGAGTTGACAGCAGAGGGCAAAATTAAGCACATATAATAATAGATAAAACATATGAAAATAGCTCACCAATGATTTGTAAATTAATTAAAAGTATTAAAAGCACTTAAATAGTACTGAAATAAACAGGGCATACATTCCAGTCCTGTGAATGTTTGCTACTATGTTCCACTGAATTCAGTGGACCTTACTCCCAGAAGTGTGTCTAGGATTTTAGACTTAAGCACAATTGATATCAAGGGAGCATCTTGGAATTGTACTTGCATACTTAAGTGATATACGTGAACAGTGTAGGGTTATATTTTTACTCTTTGTATCTTGTTCTTTTCTGTATCACTGATCTTTATAGTTGATGGAACAGAGCACTTACATGTTTAATTGTGACAAATTAAGCAGAGTAAGGACAGTCAGACAAAAGAGAATAATATCATGGTATATCGTTCATAGCAAAGATAGTGTAGGCCTGTTTTTAATTCAGTTTTGAAACCTAATTTAGAAAAATGCGAACTTAAAACAGAGAACAAAGGAAAGGTAGATTTAAATAAAAGTGATAGTAGTTTCATGGTAGTAAAAAAAAAATGAATGGTGCTCAAGGGCCTACTGGGCAGCAGTCTTGCAAGGCTTGAACAATAGATTTCCCATAAACGGTTTGATTCTGCCCACATGGATTTGCAGTGATGAAAAGGCAAGGCAAGGGAGGAGGAAAAACAGCTATTTTTATAACACTTTAGGGCCCAAGCAAACACAAAATATGACCTAAATTCCGGCTGTACATGCCATGAACACAGTTTTGTATTGACTTTTGTGGCTTTACATCAATTTTGTAGTGCAGACATGAAACATATTTTTGTAAGACTGGCTATACAGGCTACTTTTTTGTACTGTTAATAGTACATAAAACATAAAACTGACAAGGATCCATTTACTTGTGAAAACAAAAGTAAATAAGGATCAGAAACAATGATTTAGCTATTAAGCATGTTAGCAATTTTAATGTTGTAAAGTTCAGACTTCCAGTTCGCACATGACTCGGTATTTTCTATATGAAGCATAATTTTCATATTCAAACAATTAGAAGCAAATGTTAATGGTCATTTATTAAGGTTGCAATTCTATTACTTGCAAGTAAGTCCCTGTCCCACATTATTTAGTCCAGTTTTTACTTCCAAGTAAACATGACTCAGACAAGCTAGGCTATGTAACTACAGTCCTAATTACACTTGCTTGGAAGTAAGTTTTTGAGTTTAGGACTCAGTGCAGTTATACACTACTGTGAGTATGATATGCGTTTATATAAATTCCATAAGAACTCCTATACAATTTAATATGAATGTCCACACTTTTAAACAGTGCCAGGAAACTGAATGAATCTTAAATGATTGTGTTATCGAGGACACTGATCATTTGCTGAGCTTGAACAGTAATTATGCTAATGAAGGGCAAGTCAGGTGAAAAAGTGTTAGTATTAATCGCATTACTTCATTTAATCAAAATCATTCATTGAAAGAGCATGTATAAAACAAAGATTAATAAGTGTATATGAACATAGTGTTTAATACAAACACTACACATAAAGAAACACAAAATATATGTATCCAGTGTGAGCAATAAAAGCAGTATGTTAGAAAGGAATTTATTATACTGTGAAGATCGAATGAAGTTTTTTTTTTTACCAGCACTCTATGAAGGCAATATTTATTCAAATAGCTTCAGCTACAAATACAACACCCTATAACTATCAAGGGTAATAACTTTTGCATATTATTGCTGGGAATTCATTCAATGCCCAAACCATTTTTAGTTTGCAAGCCTGTATAATTTATTTGACATGGTTGGGAAGAATCTGCTGTACAACCAAAAATTTGTAGTTTTACCCCCCATTATCTCTGCACATAAAAAGTCAAGGAGCTTCAGGCTAGAATTAACACAAGATTGGCTATTATGATTGTAAGAGCATTTAGCAGCAATCCCTGTTGACTCTGCAGTTTGTAATAATAAATACCCTCATATAATCTCTCTCTCTCTCTCTTGCTCTCATATTTTTAAATGCTGTGCCTTAAGGAACTCTTGAAGCTCATGATAAAATACTAAAAGCATTCCATTTCCGAGGTGATACTCCCTGGTATCTGTTCTACCTGGGGCAAAGTCATCTAAAGATACAGAGTTTGCAAGTTAAATGGCTTCAAAAATCAAAACTGTAGCTTTATGAATGCCCTTAAGAAATACATTTAGCCACTTTACCTGGTTGATCAAGCCACACATTGGCTGGAAGCCTCAAACAACCTTACCATGGCTGGCTCCATTTATTTCAATAGCTTGCAACAGCTCAGTATGCTGAGAATCAGAAAAATCTTACTTCAAAAATGTGCCTTTCGGGGTCAAAGAAACTTGCATTCTAAAGGTTACAGTAAGTACACTTTTCATAGTTGACTGTTTCCCTTTTCCATGAATATTAAAGGAGGTCTATATTAAACAAGTAGGTGTTCAACTGACTAATATGCTTTTCAAAGTACATTAAAATAATCAGTTTATCCCTCATTCCACTCATCTTTCCCAAGATGTATGAGTTCTTGCATAAAATCAGAAAAGAGGAAAACTGACACACTTTTCTCCCCCCAGCTAATTACATAAAAAATAAAACATGTTCCTTACAGAGCACCAGACACTACAATAGCCTTCCAGCCTTTTCTTGCATTTCCTTTGTATATCTTTCTGTGTTTTCTTTCTTGACACACGGAATATTCTAGGAAGACTAGCAGAAAGCAATTTCTCTGTCCTCTATGCTTGTTAAAGAAAAGAAGTATGACTAAATGGTAAAGACATCTATCACATCTCTGCAGAACTTGTACAGAATTCAATTGTGTTTTTCTTTTACATGTGGGCTTGCTTTCAACTTTACCACAGTATATAAGATTGCACAGGAGTGCAATGTATCCCTTAAAATAAACAAGGTAGCAAGGAACATTTCTAGCAGTTGCTGAAGCCAAGATAGTTATGACCAAGCCTTTCTTTAAATTATCTGGTGTCTGTAAAATAAGTATCTTGTTGGTGGCATACAATTTTTTTAAAAAAGACATAAGTGGTTCTTAATATGTTTTTTATAATTTTGTATCATATGCATTATATTATGCATTATAATATGAGGAAATGTTCAGGATGAGTCTTTTAAATTTGAAAAAATGTGTGGCTGGTAAAAAAAAAAAAGCAAGCTTCCGGTTACATATCAATCTAAGGGTTATTATTCTCAAGTAGTCATAATATCACGGAAGGGGGCATATCGGTCAACCCCCTACTCAATGCAAGATCAGCCTAGAGCATCCCTGACAAGTGTTTGTCCAGCCGCTGCTTAAACACTGCCAGTGAGGGGGTGCTCACCACCTCCTTAGGCAACTGATTCCACTGTTGACTTACTGTAAAAAAACGTTTTTCCTAATATCCAGCTGGTACCTTCCCACCCTTAATTTAAACCCATTATTGTGAGTCCTATCCTCTGCTGCCAAAAAACCCAGTTCCCTGCCCTCCTCTGACAGTCCTTCAAGTACTTCGAGAGCAATCATGTCCCCCCTCAACCTCCTCTTTTCCAGACTGAACATTTCCAAGTTCCTCAGCCTTTCCTCATCGAGCTTGGTTTTGGCCCCTCATCATCCTTGTTGCTTTCCTCTGCACCTGCTCTATTCTGTCCACAACTTTTTTGAAGTGAGGCCTCCAAAACTGCACACAATACTCCAGGTGTGGCCTGACCAATGCAGTGTACAGCAGGACTATGACATCTTGTGATTTGGATGTTATGCCTCTGTTGATATACCCCAAGATCACATTAGCCTTTTTTGTTCCTGGGTCACACTGGCTGCTCATATTTAATTTACGGTCCAGCCTTACCCCCAAGATCTTGTTCACACACACACACACTGCTGCCCAGAAGTTTATCCCCCATCCAGTATGCGTGTTCCTCATTTTTGTTACCCAGATGTAGAATTCAGCACTTATCATCTTGTTCACACCTGCCCACTTTTCCACTGTGTTCAGATCTTGTTGAATTCTGTCTCTGTCTTCTGGTGTGTTACAGCTGGTGTGTTACAATAAATTACAGCTGCAATGGAAAATGCTTCAGGAAGGCACAGGAAAGGGGGAAAGTTTTGATTTCTCTGAATTCACCACCATTTTACTTACATCAATAATATTTTGCTTAATGGAATGATATCTACTTCAATTAATTTCAATCTGGCATCAGGGCTGGCTTAGAAACCAGGATGGTAAATGGGGGGCAGTGAGGGGAGTGGGGGACCTGAGAGTGCCAGACTACTTGCTGTCCCGTTGCTGTTCTTAATCAAATGCCTGGCAGAACATCTCTGCCTTACAAGCCCTGCAGAAAGGTAATAAATCCCACAGGGCACAAATGTTCTCTGACAGATAGTTCCACCAGGTGGGGGGCAGGGCCAAAAAAGCTTTGGCCCTCGTTGAGAACAGCCAGATCTCTCTCTCAGACTGGGGACCACCAGGAGATTTTTGCTACCTGAGTGTAATGATCTATTGGGGCATACTGAGAGAGGTGGTCCCGACCCGAAGGTATGTAGGTCTCTGACCACTAAGGGCCTTAGCTCCTGATAATAGCTCCCTCTAAGTCTGGTGAAATTCTGTGCCTACTGGAGTCTCCAAGCTGACTTGAAGAGGAGATCTGTGTAGAGTGCATTATAGTAGTCTGGCCTCAATGTTACCATGGCATGTGTTCAAGTGGCCAGATTAGCCATGTCGGCGGCGGGGGGGGGGCATCTTGCAGGTGCGATGAAAGAAAGCTCTCCCCCACAGTCCTGCACAAATCTGCATCTCCAGCAACAATGCTGGTTTCAATATGGCTGTTAACCAAATCAGCAAGAGTCAACTGAACCTCATAGAAAATGGGAAACACAATGTTCTTCAAGATCTCCACCTTCCCAGCCAGCATCACTTCTGCCTTGTTTGGTCCAGTTTCAATTTCTTTTTTCAGCCATTTGACCACAGCAGTCTGCTAGCCGAATTGCTTTATTTACAGCAATTGGCAATTTTATAAATGGGTTCTTGCCAATTTATACCAAGGTCCTGATCCCACCCTGCATGACCAGCAAAGGATTCCGAGGCTGTTGTAGTTAAAATAGATGTCTTTTACTAGAAATATATCTCATACAAACAATACTGATGCACTCACACATTCAATCAAGTTCCTAAGATTTAAAGTAGGAAATAAGCACAGTTGCATTAGCAGGTAGGGGTGATGATGGGCGATACTTATCTGTCTTGAAGCTTGGTTGTTCCAATGAAGAATGTATGGGAAAAAATGGAAAACAAAGGGAGTCCACACGGCCCCCCCGAAGGGGATTTTTTTATTGCTTCTCTATAAACTACAAAGTAATAGGAAAGGGAATCTAATGTCTACGGGAGAAAGAAAAGTTAACCACTAAAAACCCAAGTAGTGAAGATCATTACATAAGCTTATAAAATGATTACTCTAATCTATTAATAATACAATGAGCTTGAATGTTTAAATCTAGCCAATATTCCCCAAAACCTGATATCAATTCCTGTTTAAGGCAATCACAGAAGCATCAAAATTAATTGTAGCTTATTAAACGTGAAATTCAGAGTTCCTCCACATCTCATTTCTTGGCATTTCTTTTCCTCAAATCATAATCTCTTTGGGGGGCCACAGACCCCAACTCGGAATCAGAGTAGTTGAAGAAGAGTTTTCACCACTTTCTTTATCCTGGTCTTCATCTTTGTTGTCTTCTCCGGACCTTCCCAGTTGCTGCTTCAAGAACTCATTTGCTTTCTTAACAGAGTCAATTCTTTCTTTTTCCCCCATTTATTCTGAAGAGTAGGCCTTCAGGAACCAACCATTTGTACTGTATGTTGTTTGTTTGTTGAAACAATGCCAAGTCTTTGAATTTCTTCCTCTTCTTTCTAATTTCAAATGGAATGTCTTTTAGTATCCGTATGGTATTACCGTTGATTTTCAAGAGTATTCCTGATGTTGTTTTCAAGATTTGGTCCTTCACATGTCTTTTTGAGAATCTGACCACTATTTCTCCAGGCAGATTATTTTTCTTAATATATTCCAAATATGATCTGTAGACCACATCCATTTTGCTTTGAAGATATTCCATTTTCAACTCTGCCACTGGTGCAAGTAGATCACCCAATACTTGTTTTAGATTATCTCCTTTTGTCTCAGGAACCCCTTGGAATCTCAGGATAAAGCTTGCTTTTTCCATTTGTAGTTGCAAAAGCTGTGATTCGTCAATAATTCTTTTCTTTGCTAACTCCTGTACATGCTTTTTCACCTTTTTAGATTTGGCATTAAC
>NW_015163654.1:186813-204711 GCF_001447785.1 Gekko japonicus | reverse complement strand
TTCTTCTGTTTGCTCTGTTAATTTCTTAGTTTCATTCAGTTCCAGTTGTTGTGCAGCAAAGTTCTGGTTCAAAGTAGTCAATTGCTGATTGATGTTTGTCATCTGGTCCAGCAGAGGGTGCAATGATTCAGCTAATAGCTGTGAAAGCTCGTTGGTAGCTTCCAGTCTCGGGCTTCTACTTCCCGAAGGAGGCTTAAGCTGTGATGGTTTCTCTTTCTTGCGTCTCTGCCCCGCCATTTTTGAGGATTGTTTACTTTTAGAAAAGTTTGCCAAAATCTCTGTTTTCCACCAGAACGCTTTGCTGCACTCTTGTGTGCTTCTTAAATCAGTTCTATGGCTTTTATGTTTGGCACCCTCTTTTTAAAAAATGATCTGCTTGGATATCGCATCTGGGAGTTCCCTCCCCCGCTCGCTTAAATCAGAGGGGCTTTCTACCCGAAACTCGGTGTTTTGCTTTCACCACTACTCACAGTTCATCGTTGGACCTAGGACCCGCCTCAGGTTCGTGTAAAATGCCCAATCTTCATGCGCTTGTCCTGGTCAGCAACTCTAGGCTCCGGGGGGGTAGTGGACAATCGCACCCCCTCCTATCTGCTGGCGTTCGGATCACGACCCCGGGAGCTCACCAGGGTCGTGTCCGCCATCGTGCCACCAAAAACCAGAAATCCATGAATGACTATATTGAGCTCCCTCACCTCTGCTTTTTAAAAGAAGATTTATGCGTAAATTGTCCATCCAGAGTATGTGATATTGTGGAAATTTTAACAATTTTCCAGTTGTGATGCAGACACTTGAAGTCATTTTATTAACACTGCTTTATTATTTTATTTCCATTATTTGGTGGTTATTTTTTATTTTATGCGTCTTAGGCAACATATTAGATATTGAGGAGAGGAGTCTCCAATGCCAGTAATGTTATATCTACTTTGCAAAGGTACTTGACTTAAAATCCAAATATTTGACTCCACTTTTTTTTTGTAGGATGGCATGTTCTCTCCTGTTTTCTATAACAAGATAATATTAACAAATACAACTCTATCATTGAACATTTTTATTTATTTTCAATATGGTTATACTGCCTTTCAATATATATAATAAAATACAGATTATAAAACTACTTGATGAAACACTATGTAAGCAGGCTGTACATGAAAGCCCAACAGAAACAGAAGATCTTAAAAGGGCTTCCCAGAACTACAGGGCAGCACAAAAAGGGTGCTGTGGTTTGTGGAAGTCAAAGTGATCTCCACAATAGAGCAGGTCCTCGTTAGTATAATGTATAAAATGTATGTTGCTGGTCAGGTTTTAAGAACTTCTGTGCTGTTAGGGACTTGACGTTAAGACCTTTAATTCTTAACTACAAAAACGTGAACTGGTTATTTTTTAGGTTTCCCTAGCTGTTCTTGATAAATGCCACAAGTACAATAATGAGAAAATTAAAAAGTGAACTAATGACGCTGGAGGTCTATGACTGAAGAATATTTCATATAGATGTGTTTGCTAATAGCTAAATAATAGCCAAACAACATAATTTTAACAAATAAAACACATAGCCCTTCAAATATTGTTTTCTTCTTCTTCTGATGGGCTTATCTTAAACATACTTTGGAATAAAGATATACAGCTGCAGGGAAACCAACTGCGCAAGCAGATTAATGTTAAGAGATAAAAACAGGGAAGTATTTGTCTGCCAATAGATAATTTGGAAAGAAAATTCATGTTCTTGCAAATCTGAGCACTGAATGTGAATAGCTTGCAATTTTTAAAAACAATATATATGGATAGATCAAAATTAAGAACCAAAACATCTGGATTTTTTTTCAAATACAAAGTTTAAATTATTTTTCTGTTTTAACAAATGTTGTTACTTCCCCTTATATATAAAAAAGAATTATATAGCTACTACGTATTGTTAGCATTATTGGAAGATCAAAAATAAACAATTTAATCCTTGCCTTTGAGCACTCTACTGTCTGCAGCACTTCATGTAAATTATTCATGTAAATTGGTATAACCATTGGAACAATCCTGTAGGTTTAACAGACAATGCAAAGAAGCTCCAAGACACTGGCAGAGGAAGTCAAGGAGGAGTGTGTTTGTGTGTGAAAGACAGAGAAACACATCAGATGGCAGGCCCCACAGCCACCTCACTTCAGTCCTCATCCTCCCATGCAGCCTCTGTGGTGGAGGTGGCCATCCAATTGTTGACCTCTATGTCCTCTTGGGCTCACTACTGAGGTATGGATGGCAAGGATACAGCCCGCTGGGGGCTCCACAGATGGATCAACATGGGGTGGTTGATGAACCCACAACTGCACTGGTGTCCTCTTCTCCCAGGTCTGCAGTCCCTAAACTGCTGTGTGACTTGATTCCCTTGCTGACCCTTGTGCTGGCCTGCACTAGCCTCCTGCTGAGCAATTTGCTTGCAGAGGAAAAGGCAAGAGTGTGTGAATAGTGGGGGGTGACCCCAGATGTTACTCCAGGTGCACCATGGCCACAAGGCCGTACACTCACAGAACAGGACCTTGATGCTACAGCCATCCATCATGACATGTGGGAACACTGTGTGCAGCGTGGCCTTGACACCGAAAGAACCACATTGCCAATTTGAAATTGACCAGATAACTGTTACACTTGGATGAAGCATTTTTGAACTGTTATGTGTATTTACTGAAGGGTTTGGTTCCATACATGTTTTCCTGACAAAGATCAAGGAAATTCATCATTATGTGTATTTACTGAAGGGTTTGGTTCCTGACAAAGATCAAGGAAATTCATCGACACTCTGGAATGGTATATTAGCCGCCTGGAGTATTTTTGGAACTTTGTAATAAGGACTTTTCACACTGAAGTGTTACAGGTATTGATTGTTGATCATATATTGTATGCTGCTATTCCAAACAATTGTATTTTTTGTGGAACTATTGCAGAATTTGATTCAAAAGTTCTAATATATATTTTGAAGAAATCTTGCATGGTGTTCATTTTGCCACATTATTATATTTCACCATGGTCCCTTTATTTATCGTTTGGCCTTGGTGCTGGGCAGACCCTCTACCACAACCCACTCATAGAGGACACAATGGGCCATGAGGACATGCACAAGCTGGTGAGCTGGCAAGGCCAAGCACCATGGAAACCATCAGATCACAGAATGCAACCCTGCTCCCTGCCAGTCACAGAATGGATGCAGAATAGCAGCGAGGTGGCTCTTGGGCACAGTGGTAGAACTTCTCCCATGCAAACTCCAAATTGGGGAGGTGATCTTGGGACTCCCTAGCTGCAGCTTGACCACACTCCCTTTCCTCCCCTCAGGGATGTCACTCATGGTTGCTCTGGGGGTGCAGCAATGCATGGAGGACTGGCTAGACCAGGTGGTGACCAGCCTACAGTGGGCAACCATTGAAGGCACAGAAGACATCCAGGGGCACTTGTAGCAGCTTGCTGGGACCATGGGCTGGCTGTCGGAGCTCCTGAGGGCACCACCAGGTGAAGGGCACCATTGGGGATGGTAACCAGCACACACACAACACTGGGGAGCACCCGGGCAGCCTGGTCTATTCCACCCAGGTCTCTCCCCCTTCCCCAAGTGGTTTTTGGGCTGTGCAAAGTTTTTTGTTGCTGGTTTCATTATTATGTATTCATATTAAATTTTATTGTTGCTACATGCCCATGTACTGCTTCAGCTCTGTGGTGGCATAGCCCACACCTGTCTCAGTCATAGTGCTTGCCCACCTCTAGTGCTTGGCATCGTTGGGGGGGGCAGTCCCATGTGGCAAGGGCTGGCAGGATGTGCTTGTCCAGCTGCTGCCATGGACAGTTCCAGATGCCAACTGGTGGGTAGTGAGTGGATGGATCAATGGGGAGGGGGTTCCCACTTACAGAGAGGAGAGCACAACAGTAGTGTGGCTATGGGGATGTGCAGCAAGCAATGGACCCCACCCACCTGCATGGTCCTGTGGCATGTAGGCTCCACCTTTACAACTTGGGATAGTCCTAGGTCTTCAGAGGGCAGGGGTGATATGGATTTGCGGGAGCTCACCTTTCAGACTGGACGCCTTTCAGGTGGTAGGCAGTCTCTGCCACCAAAGGGATGATTCTACTTCTGGGGGTGACCTCCCCTCACCCGGGAGGCGGCAGGCACACTAATTTCCTGGGTGGGTGGGTACATTTGTGTATGTATTTGTGGTCCGCTGGATGGGTTGCCTTGGGCTCTGTTTCGGCTGGCCTCAGCAGTGGGTATATCTTGGAAGTGGTGCCCACAGGGAGCCATGGTTGGTGACAGCCCACCAGTGGCCAAACACTGTGCCACTGCCTGCCCAGGGCCATGTGCTGTGGCTTCCCATGTGCAGTTATGGCTGAACTTGGCTTATTTTGTGCAGGGACATCCATGCCATTACTGCTGGGCCAGAGGATCTGTGGTCAGTTGGTGTGCTGCTGCCGTGGATGCTCAGTTGGGATGCCTGCAGGACAGAACTGGGGTGAGCCCTTGCAGGGGCACAGGAGCACCCCCTGGGGGAAGCTGCTCCCCACACCTATCTGCCCGGTCTCTCCTGCCGTGGTGAACCCATGGCCTAAGTGTATGTGTCAGCAGCCACTAAAATGCAAGATACTAAGTACTGCTATCGTGTGACTGACTGACATAGCCCGTTCCTGCACAAATCAGCATATGGCCTGCCCCTATATGAAAAGGGGTTTATATTGCATGCTGGAGGCTATCATTGCCTGTGCTGTGGTGGGGCGGGGTGGGGCTGGCTAGGGTCCATAAGAACATAAGAAGAGCCCTGCTGGTCCATCTAGTCTAGCATCCTATCTCACACAGTGGCCAACCAGTTCCTCTGGAGACCAACAACAGGGCACAGAGGCCCATACCTTCCCCTGATGTTGCCTCCTAGCTCTAGGATTCAGAGGATTGGTGCCTCTGAATATGGAGGTTCCCCTCAGTCGCAATGGCTAATAGCCACTGAAGACATATCCTCCATTAATCTATTTAATACCCTTTTAAAGCTGTTTATTCCTGTGGCCGTCATCACATCTTCTGGCACCAAATTCTACATTTTAATAACTCTATGTAAAGAAATATTTCCCTTTGTCTGTCCTGAATCTACTGCACATCAGCTTCATTGGATGCCCTGGAGTTATAGTATTTTGGGAGAGGAAGAACAATTTCTTTGCCAACTTTCTACACCCCATGCATAATTTTATAAACCTCTATCATCCCATCTCTTTTCTAAATTGAAAACTCCTAGACTCTTCAGCCTTTCCTCATAGGGAAGGTGCTCCAGCCCATTAATCATCTTGGTCGCCCTCCTCCATACTGTTTCCAGCTCTGTGATGTCTTTTTTGAGATATGTTGACCAGAACTGTACACAGTATTCCAAATGAGGTTGCACCATAGATCTATACAGGAGCATTATTTAATTTATTTATTTCATTGGGCTTCTAGCCTGCCCTCCCCTGTACAGCAGGCTCAGGGCAGGTTACAGCATGCTTAAAACATACAAAACTTTAAAAATAAAATATAGCCATAAGGCAGATACAAAACGGTATTACTATATAAAACCTCAAGAGTGCGAGCAAGACAATTTGCTGAATTGGATGAAGTTCCCATTGCTATATAGCTGCAGATCTAAACAGTGCAGGGGAAGCAGGTTGGGTGAGTAGAGCAGCTATGATGGATCAAAATGCTGCTAGACAGAGCTGAGCAGGGCAGAGCAGAGCAGAGCAGGGGAGGCCATTGTAGTTGGATTGCTGCCGCCTTGACCATAGGCCTGGTGGAACGTTTCTGTTTTACAGGCCCTGTAGGGCCCGGATCTCACTAGGGAGAGTGTTCCACCAGGCCATTGCTGTGGATAACCAGTAGGTGTCGAGCGGAAGAAGAAGAGAAGAGATTGTATTTATACCCCATCCGTCACTACCCGAAGGAGTCTCAGATCGGCTTACAATCCTTTTCCCTTCCCCTCCCCACAACAGACACCCTGTGAGGTAGGTGGGGGGTGAGAGGGCTCTTTTGAGAACTGCTCTTTCCAGAACAGCTCTGAGAGAACCGTGACTAACCCAAGGTCACACCAACAGCTGCATGTGGAGGAGAGCACAAGGCCCTTCAGAGACAGTATATATAGAGTCAGTCCTGTAGATATGTTGGTCCCAGTCCGCATAGGGCTTTGAAGGTAAGAACCAAGATCTTGAACTTGATCTGGAATTCAACTGAGAGCCAATGCAGCTGGTGCAGCAGCGGTTGTCTATGTGCTCTCAGCGGTGCCCCTGTGAGGACATGTGCGGCTGCATTTTGTACCAGCTGCAGTTTCCAGATCAGTCTCAAGGGTAGCCCAGCATATAGCAAGTTACAGTCATCCAGCCTGGAGGTGACTGTTGCATGGATCACCGTAGCTAGGTTGCAGGGGGAAAGGTAGGGGATCAGTTGTTTGACTTGCTGCAGATGGAAAAATGCAGATCTTGCAACTGCTGTGACTTGGACCTCCATAGAAAGTGAGGCATTATAATATCCATTTTCTTTTCAATCCCTTTTCTGATAATCCCTAACAAAGTTTGCTTTTTTCACTGTTGCAGCACTCTGATTTGACACTTTCTTTGAGCTATCCATTATGACCCCAAGATCTTTTCCCCTTTCAGTCTCAGAAAGTTCAGACCCCATTAGCCTGTACTTGAAGCTGGGATCTTTTTTGTCCCAATGTGTATGTTTACCCTTCCCAACACTGAATTTCATTTGCCACATTGTCACCCACTCACCCAATTTGCGAAGATCATCTTGGAGCTCTTCACAGTCTGCCTCGGTTTTCACCATCCTCAATAATTTTGTGTCATCTGCAAACTTGGCCATAACCCTACTCACCCCCTAGTTCCAGCTCATTTATGCTGGGCACAGCCTATGCTCATCAGAATCCTGTGATTCTCAGGACACCAAGGTGGTGGCAGCGATGTGTGGTGGTGCTGGATTTTCTGGACTCCATGGGTGGTTATGGGCTACTTTATGGGTTTTGTTGGTGTAATTTTCCTCTGGTTCTAGAGGGCAGTCCTAGACTGCAGTGGACTCAGGGAGCTGACTAACTTCTACTGTGCCCCTGGGCCTCTGCCCTCCCAGCACTGGGAATTGTACCAGAGACACTCTGGCAGGGGGATGTGGTGATGCTGTGCCAGTGCTTGGCTCCAGCACAGTGACACCAGTATATGCTTATATATCTCCAAGATACACCACAGAGTGGTCAGTTGGCACCCTGAGCACTTTTGCCTCCCCCCCCCCAAACTGCACTGTGAAGAGGACAAAAAAAAAAGCTTGCTTAAGTCCACTTAATGAGTTTCTGGCTGCATTAAAATTTAAAGAAGGAATTTCTAATTTGTAGTTAATTCTCTTGGGGTTAAGACATTAGATGTGTGACCAGATCCCTCTAGTAAAACTGGCATAGGTGTCTGGGTGGCAGATTCTGATATTGGCCACAGTGCTGGGAAAGAATATTTTAACCATCTCAACTGTGCTGGTTTCCTAGTCTGATGGATCCAGTCTGCGCACCTCATTCTGAAGATAAAATTCCAGACTTCTCTGGGTCCTTAAAAAACTCGGAACACAGCAAACAGGAAACAATCCTAGCATTAAGGAATGGGACGATCGCCACCAGGCTCAAGGAGCTTGTTGAATGCACACCTGAAATCTGTGTAATCATATGTATACATCATACTACACACGTGTAATTGAAGTTGCCTTGTCTAGACTGTTTTTGTATCAATTTTTGGAGGCATTCAGTGACAATATTGTATACTTTGTGGGCGGTAGTAGATTAAAGGTCAACAATCAATGTTCTAAATGTTTCAGACAACCTAAATTTGTTGATATTTCATTTTTTTTTTTTACCTGTGTCATGCATTTCTGTGAAGCTGCATCATATGTCCTGGTACTGATCTTCATTGTTCAGTTTTATAAATGTTGTGTGCTTGTACTTAGAGTCTAAACATCTTCTCCGCCCATTTTGTTATTGCCTGCAATGAAGACTTTTTTCCAGTTTTGCAAAATTATAGACGAGGGTGTTAACAGTGTCATCAGTTCAGAATGAGAAATATCAGACAAAAGATATAAATGTAATTTATCCAAGCAGATTTTGTAGGACTGCAGTTTAAATATAGATGGTGGATATTACATTGGTGAAAACAGCAAAAAGTGATCCAACCTTGACTCAACAGGATTATACATATTTTTCTTGCTAGCATCAAAGGCAATCCAGAACTGATATGGCAAGATTATTAATGAATATATATAATTTATTTTACTTAATTTATACTCCACCCTCCCTGCAAGAGCAGGCTCAGGGTGGCTTACAAAGTTTGATACATAAATAACAATTAAAATCCACAAAATCATCTAAAAACAGTTCCGTTATAAACAATCCTATATAATATATAGGATACAATGATCTATTGGACACAATTTTGAGGTTTCTCCTACTGGACAAAACAGTGATAAAATTGTTTTTTAAAAAGAGATCAGGTTGTTCCTTGAAGTTAATAGAAAGTGTTTGAAGTCTGTATTCATGAGTATTTTAATGCAGTGACAGCAGCTAAGAACAGAGAAAATAAATAGTTTAAGGATCTAGAAACAACATTAAAATATATAAAACAAGAAGCACTCAGAGAGTGAAAGATATTTAAAGAACCATTCTTAAATGTGCAGGTGATGGGAAAAGCATTATTGTTTATAAAACTTCCCCCCCAAATATAGAAATATATGGGAATTATTGCTGCACCAAAAAAAAGTACAATCCCCCACTTTGCCCAGCAAATCGCCAGTTTGGTGTAGTGGCTAAGTGCGCAGATTCTAATCTGGGAGAACTGGGTTTGATTCCCCACTCCTCCACTTGCAGCTGCTGGATGACCTTGGGCAAGTCATAGTTCTGTCAGAGGTGTTCTTGAAAAAAGCAGTCTCTGTCAGAGCTCTCTCAGCCCCACCTACCTCACAGGGTGCCTGTTGTGGGGAGGGGAAGGGAAAGGAGTTTATAAGCTGCTCTGAGACTCCAAGTGAAGGGCGGGGTATAAATCCAACCTCCTCCTCCTCTTCTTCTAGATGTTTTAAGACAAGATTCAGTGGTTACAACATCATTGCAACTATTTCATAGCATATGATGTTGCTGTGTATAGTCAGCCTATGCCAGTACATCGGGAAGAAGCAGAACTGCATCACTTCTGACAGCCACCATCACCAGATGCAGTATAGAGGTATGACACAATGGTATGAGATGGAGAAAGGGCAGAACAGGAAAAGAGAAACTCCTTTTACTTTAATATGAAGCCCACCCCATTTTGAAGGCTTCGGATGTGTAACAAAATGAATGAAGCAGATATAGTGTACGTGGCACACCAAAGGTGCTTCAGCCAACCAGCAGTCAGCAGTACTGGACTACTCAATGTGTCTGAATCATGGGGACAATTAAGTGTTTTCATGGGATTATAAGTCACATGCAAAAGGATATGACTTGCTTCAGCACTCCACTTCATCATGTGTAGTCACGGCTACACAGACCTTCACTTATAAAAATCTTTGGAAACATGAGTAAAACAAGGGTGGCTAAGAAGCTGGGATATCTGTCTCACCAACTCCTCTGAAGCTGCAAAATTACAACATGAGAAGCATTCCTCCAAATATGTGCCATCTGGCTAACTAAATGCCAGTAACAGACTTTACAGAAACGACATTGCTATATGAAAAAGAACAAGCCACTGAATCCTACTTATCAGATGACCTCTCATTTTGAAGGTAATGATGTCATTGTATGTACTAGTAACTAGGTATTCTTTATTGTTGTCTTGAGTTTAGCACCTAGAAGTGTATCATTAACAAGATGTGAAGAATAAACAAAACTTGCTATGATTCTATTTTTAAAGCAACAACAATTACTTTCAGGAAAATTGGACTACATTTCATGATTTTTGGCATGTGGCTATGTACGCCAGTGTGCATTACTGAGATGTGATTATGATGGAAATTATAACAAATAAATAATACTACAAAAGATTGATACAGCTATTATATCATGAAAGACAGCTGTTTCAGAGTGAGTGTGGATTTCCTAATAATAGTTTCTGTGATAAAAATGGCACACAATTTATTTCTATGTTTGTTTTAAAAATATTTAGAAGCAATGAGGATGGCAGGAACAAACTTTCTAAAATTCCATTTTTGCTTTTTCCAAAAAAGCATCTTGTGTCTTTCAGTTTATGTTCTGTAGCTCTTTCAAAATATTACTTTTACATTCATTGGTTGTATTCACTGCATTGACAGAACCCAATTGTGCCACAATTCTGAATAGTTGTTGAGCATTGTATCCATCATATCTCATGATGTAATGAATACTCTGTGCACTGCAATGTTTCATTGACTATAGTGACTGAACTATATGGCTGCTGGCTGTTATATGTATATGTATAGACTCCAGTTATCTTATTTATGGAAGTCACTGCAAAAGGCAGTTTCAGAATCAATAGCAGTTCAGCAGTTCCAGAAGCGGTGGCGTGATGTGATTATGCTTTTATGTCATCCACATTCTACCATCACCCCAACAGCTGGGAAAACGGGGTATCAAATATGATTGTAAGAATCCGCACATCTCATTGAGCAAACTCTTCGACCCCGCAGTGCAGAAAGCAACCCTGTTAAAAGTGGCACAACTCCGGGAGTGAAATTTGTTACAGGCTACTATGGAGCGGTAATTAATTCCTTTTTAATGTGGTAACTCCCACCTTCTGCTTTTTCCCTTCTCCATTTTATCATCACAACAAGCTGCGAGAAAGTCAGCCGAGAAGCCTGATAACTGAGGGGGAATCTGAACCCCCTTTTCCCAGTCCGACACGCCTGACAGCAGCGGTCCCACCTTCCTCCCCAGGGAAGCCCCAGCACACCCCTGCGCCGGAATACCAAATCCCCGCGTTTTTTCCCCTCTCCCTCACCCAATAAACACCCTTGTCACGTGAGCCGTCCCATTCACGTGCGCAGTCCGCACAGAAGCCGCGCGCCCGCCCTGGCCCTCGAACTCTGCTCGCGAATGAGAGACGTAGCAGGGCCGAGGCCACGGCGGTGACGGCGGCCGCCCACAGCCAGGCGCCCAGAGCCGGCCTCCAACCCGGGGCTGCTGCTCCTCCACGCTCCGTCCGGTCGGCAGCAACTTCAGCCTCTCCCGAGCGCAGGAGAGGCGGGACTCTTCTGCCGAAGCTGCTTCCTGCTCAGCTGAGAAGCAGGAACGAGCCCACTGGTGAGAGCCGACTCGACGCAGAAAGGCGCCGCCATGGCCTCGCTCTTTAAGAAGAAAACAGTGGACGGTGAGTGTGTGTGTGGAGCTCCTTAGTGGATATGGGGACGGTGGTCTGTTCACAGTCCCCTTGGGAGACGGAGTCCTCCTCTTCCATTGATCGACAGGCGCAACTACAGCCTCGCCATAGAGCAGACTCTTGGCTCTGTCATCTTCCTTCTTAGCGTTTAGGAAGGTCTAGCACTAACTTATTGAAGAAATAAAATTCTGTTGGGCTTAAAGGTGTCCCTGGACTCAAACGTTGTTCTTATGTCTACTCTGAACTGACCTGGGGTAGAGGCGGCTATCTCAGATTAGACGGTTTGGACGAATGACCATTCCATTGGTTCCCCCATCTATCTACTGCTTCCCATTGCCACCTTTCAGCATCCCCCACCGAAAGTTTCTTACCGTTTCCCCACATTTAATCAAGTTAACTGGCAGTCTGCCTAGGGTTTCCGTGGACGGCGTTCCCTGCAACCTCCTTCAGTGGGCCATAAGTCAGGGGTGTGTGTTTCGGTTTGAATTCTGTATGGGTTAAGGTGGCTGTTTGTGCAAGAGAGGAAGAGAGAAGAAAATCAGCATGACTCATCCTTATGTGTAAGTGTTTGTCGCACACAGAAGCACCTTAAGGAACTGGTACACTATGACATTGGTACACTTGGTGATTAAACCTGGAGCTAGTTCACGCTTTTAAAAGTATGTCAGAGTTCTAAAGAACCGTTTTTTCCAGCTGATATAAGAAATGACTAGAAATGCTTTAAAAAGTTTTAAGTTTAAAAATACACACCATGGGAACATGATGCATTGTTCACTAAAGCATGAACTTTCTTTCCTGTTTGGAACAGCCGATCTGCTTAGCATTGGCACTGAAGTCTGGTTCCTAGATTTAACAGAAGCTCTTAGTGTTCTGTTCTAAATGATGTTCTTTATTATTTTTACTACATAGTTGCTTGGCATAAAATGTTTATTGTTTTCTTTAGGGAATGGGTGGGGGGCTTGCATTTTAGTTTATAACAGATTTTTAAAGCAGCAGTCACAAGATAAAAAAGAAGAAATTTTATGTTGTGATTCACTTGAATCGCTGTTTGGAGGGATTTGTTTAGTTCCTTAGAGGTCTAGTGGGCTAAATCACACTTAATGATACTGCTTTCTGGTAAACTTTGTTTGAGAGAAACATTTCCTTTATGAATTGTACAGGATCTATTGTTTATCTCTTGCCTCTTAAAACAAACATATTGTTGGTTATGTGATATTCATAAATCAGTATATGGGCAGTCATTTTATTAGAATAGATCATGGAGGGGAAAAACATATATTCCATTCACTAATTACATTGCACCACAGGAGTCTAGATACTCCCACCCCCAATTGCTTGGCTGGAAAAGAATTTGAATGCAGAATTGTAGTGGCAGTGCTGGGTCGCTCAGCTTTCTTCTAATATAAATTTGCAGAGTTTACTAACTTGCTGTGTTTCTCCTGTTAAATGAGAACTAGACAATAGGGTGAATACAGACCAGTTTACTGTACAGTATGATTTTCAGTCAGGTAGTTGTTCATCTGTCTAAGCACACAACTGTAATCCCCCCCCCCCGAGATGCATGGTGAATTTGGGGATCTTTACAAAGCTGTATTTTCCACATGAATGTATTAATAAATCACAAGCCAATGCCCAAGAGGAATAATCTGGCATAGAAATGAAGAATAAATTATTGTGAAACTTTTTGCCCAATCCAAATATTGCTGTCCGCCATACTGTGGGGGTAAATTGCTTCTTCTATCTGTTTTTCTCTCCCTTCCACCATTCTCTGCATTCTGTGGCTCTTGGAGCCTCAGTTCTTATCAGGATGTTTGGGAGGAGGGCTGTACTATACAAAGACACCTTTTTCTATGCCCTAGGGCACTGGTTCCCAAAGTGGGCAATACCGCCCCCCTGGGGGGCGCTGAAATGATCCAGGTGGGCGGTAGGAGCCTTGGGTGCAATTGGGGGGGCGTTGAATAAAAATAATGGGGCGGTGGAAACATAAAGAAAGAAGAGTCCAGAACCTATCTAAAGAAGCCTTTTCTTGCCTTCTCCTGGTCTTCCCTGGGATCAGGGAGGGAGGTGGAGAGGGGTCCCCACAGCCAATCACAGCCCTGCATTTGCAAATTGCAAATGCATGTGCACCCTTGTAAGACTGGTGTTGCTGCTGGGCTACTGTGTGGTGTTTGCTGCTGGCCTCTGGCTTCAGGCCAACATCATCTTTCTTTACTTACATCTTTCTTTACTATGTGCTAATTTGTCACTGCATCTTTATGTCCGCTTCTTGAAGGTAGATTTCCAGGGGGGCACTGGGTAATTTTTTTTCTGAAAAGGGGGCAGTAGGCCAAATAAGTTTGGGAACCTCTGCCCTAGGGAATCCCTTGAATGTGTAGAAAACCCTGCCTTATTTGGAGCTGGCCTGTTTTGTCCTGGTTTCATAATTGATATGAGCCATCCACTTTACTATTGGATGTATAGTAGTAGTAATTTTGATAGTTGTCATTGAGTGGTGAATATATTTCTTCCAACAGTTTAATTTGTTTTCCATGTGTACTGTTGATACTTAGTGGTTCGTTACCATTTTATCACATTGTGTCGTTAGTATGCATAAACATTCTAATGATACATTATAAAAATGATGCTGCCATTATAATAAACATTAGTGAGTGTTTGAAGAATTACTTTGTTAAAGAAATCCTGTATATGTATGTGTTTTGTTTTATCGAAAATGCAGATATATGGGATTGATATTTTCCATTGCATCCCCTTATCCACACTAATTCCTCTTTTTCCCTCCTCCTGGCAGCCACCATAACTTCACCTTCCCTTTTCCCTTATCTCCTTCCCACTCCAGTGAACATAACTTTTATCTGCCCCTATCTTCAGCTATATTTATTATTTATTTACATTTATATCATCATTTCTCCACATTAGGGACCCATAGTAGCTTACATCATTCTTCTCTCTTCCATTTTATCCTCACAACAACCCTGTGAGGTAAATTAGGCTGAGGATGAATAACTGGCCAAAGGTCACCAGTGAGCTTCCGTGGCATAGCAGGGAATCAAACCATATCCTGGTCTGAAACCACTATACCACGCTGGCTTTCATGAGTTGGCCGCTTTTGAACAGTAACAAGCAGGTAGACCTGGGAAAGTACTCTGAGTGGTAGTATGTATCCTAATAGTTGCTGGCAAATCCGGCCCCACTGAGTCCTCCCTCAAAGGCCAGAACACTGCTAAAAAGAGCCTTGACCACTCCGCCCCCCACTTTTTAGTAACAGAAACAAAGGCTTGAAGGCTGGCAATAATGTTTTTGCCTAGCAAAGGCCTGTGGGGTTGTTTGTTTCTTAAAGCTATATAGCATTTGTTTCTATGGAGGGGTTAATCCCACTGACAGCTTGTTTTTTAAATTACAACTCAGATCTTTCTGAGAACCTGGAGTGTCTTTCAGGTATTTAAAAAGATCTGTCTTGTCTGCTTATGGTTCTGGTGTCCGGATTTAAGTATCCACTGATTTGACTTTGTTGAGAATTAGATATACTGGCAAGCGGAACCTGCAAGGACTTGTGGGAAGCATCTCAATCCCCCCCCACTACTACTTATTTCATTTTCCTGAAAGCCCCCATAGCCTCCCCCCTTTTTCCTACTTCCTTCTTGGGTTGCCAACCTCCAGGTGGGGCCTGGAGATCTCCTGGAATTACAACAGATCTCCCAGCTACAGTGATCAATTCCCTTTTAGGATTGCCAGCTCTGAGTTAGGAAATTCCTGGCAGATGTGGGGGTGGAGCCTTGGGGAGCAAGGTTTAGGGAGGGAATGGTCCTATAATGCCATAGACTCCACAATCCAATGCAGCCATTTTATCCAGGGGAACTGATATCTGTCAGTTGAAGAGCAATTATAATTCTGGTGGTCCTCAGCCCCCACTTGGAGGTTGGCAATCCTAGTACCCATGGAGGAAATGACTGCTTTGGAGGGAGGACTCTGTGGCATTGTACCCTTCTAGGTCCTTCCTTTCTTCAAGCTGCATGCTCCCTAGGCTCCATCCCCCAAATCTCTAGGAATTTCCTAACCTATCTCTGTCTCCTGACCCTATCTCCTTCCTACTCAACAGCCAACCTGGAAAGGGCTTCATTCCTTTGTCTTTTTATTGACAGAACCAAGCTTGGTTGCCTAGCAACAACCACTGAGGGAAAAGTTAGTCCTACAGGAGCCAAGCAGGAGAAGTGTCTTCGTATGGAGAGACAACTGTTTGACAGTTATTCTGACAGGGAACAGTGGCTGAGGTGGCAGTGGGCAAGGAAGAGAAGTGGACCCAGCCCCCAGCCAATGGCATGCAAGTAGTCTTGAGTGGCGGTTGATGGGCCAATGGCTGATGCAGCACTGGGAGAGCTGGAAATGGCCAATACGTAAGGGAAGTATTATTAATGATAGCAAAGTTGGCAAAATCTGAGGATATGTAAATCTGGTGACTGTAGCTATGAATGGGCAAGACAGATCTTTCTACAAACCTAAAAAGGGCCCTAGGTTTGCAGAAATATTTAAATTTTGTTTAAAAAACCCAAAATATTTGGGAGTTGAAAAAAACAGAAAATGATTTAAAGAGCACCTGTAACTTTAAGCAACAGATTTCCTAAATAACTGTCACTAGGCAATCATAGTATTCCAGCCTGAGTAAAAGGGCAGGGGAAAAGGGCAGGGTCCTTTCCAGGCCTACTTTTGGCCTTTGAGGGAGAGCTCATTGGGGCCAGGCTTAGCATTGCCAGCTTCAGGTTGGGAAATCCTGGAGATTTTGTGGAGCCTGAGTAGGGCTCAGCTGAATACAGTGCCATGAAGTTCACCATCCAAAGCAGCCATTTTCTCCAGGAGGACAGATCTTTGTTCTCTGCAGTTCAGCTGTAATTTCGGGAGATCTCCAGGCTCAACCTGGAGACTGGCAACCCTAGGTATGGCAGCAACCACTGGGTGACTTGATATCACCCGACTTGATATCAGCCAGCTAGGCCTGGCTGCTTGCTACTGTTCAGCAGCATCTACCCTATGAAAGCCAATGTTGTGTAGCAGAGCTTCAGAGCAGGGTCTGCCAGACCCAGGTTCTTGTTGTGGAAGCTGAGTGGGTGATTTTGGATCAGTCACAGACTTTCAGCCTAACCTACCTCACAGGGTTGTTGTGCAAGTCAAAAGGGGGACAGGAAGAGGATGTAAGTTGCTTTGGTCCCCATTGCAGAGAAAGACTGTACATTTCCTCCTGGGGAACCATTGTTGCCAATCTCCATGTGAGGGCTGGAGATCACTCAGAATTACAACTGCTCTCCTGAAGAGAGGGGAGAGATAATGGTAGGCTGAAGTCAGGGGGCAGATAATGGTAGGTTGATGGTTGGCTGGGAAGGCAATAGGGCTGCCTGCTCCAGGTTGGTAAATTCCTGGAGATTTGAGGGGTGGAGCTTGGAGAGGGTGGGGTTTACGGAGGGGTGGGACCTCAAACAGGTACAATGTCATAGGCTCCACCCTTCAAACTGGTCATTTCCTTCTGGGGAATTACTGCTGTTAATCTCCAGGTGAGGGCTGGAGGTCACTCAGAATTACAGCTGCTCTTCAGATGGCAGAGATCAGTATCCCTGGAGAAAACGGTAAGCTCTGTATCATTATACCCTGCTGAGGTTGCCACAGCAAATTGACGCTGAGTGTCCAAAGCCAGGGCACCCTCCCAGAACCTCTTTCTAGAGCTCATTATATTTATTTCCACAGTGGGCCTTATTCCTAGTTAGTGAATAAATTGCCTGAAATAACTTATGAAAGTGTGCACAAGCAATATTTTAAAAGTTACAGAAACTAAGGGCCAAACTACATGTTAATGTTTTTAAAGAGTTGAGTCCAGGTTCCTAAAACCACACAACAGCTGCAGGGAATGGAGGAGGAGGAGATGGGATTTATACCCCACCCTTCACTCCCTGAAGGAGTCTGAGAGTGGCTTACAAACTCCTTTCCCTTCCCCTCCCCACAATAGACACCCTGTGAGGTAGGTGGGGCTGAGAGAGCTCTTTCGGACAGAGACGGCCCTGGTTGGGACAGAGACAGCCCTGGTCACTCTGACTGATGACTAGGGGTGTGCATTTCGGAATCCCAAACCGGAAAAAAATGGTTTTTTGGGGGGGGCTTTCGGGGTTTTCCGGCTTTCGGGATCCCGAAATGGCCGTTGTAAGCCTTTTCGAATATCTGAAAAAAAAAAAACCCGAAAAAAATTGGGCTTTTCCCCCTGCTTTTTTGGCATTGCCGAAAAACGGCATTTGGCAGCTTTAAACTTTAAAGGGCGGCAGTGAACCCCCTTTTCCCCGCCGTTTCCCCCTCTTTCCCGCCTTTTGCTCCTGTTTTCAGGAGGGAGGGGGGAAGAGGGAACTAGACAGTGCATTGCAGTTGCAGTTTGCAAAACTTTGGAACTTTTTTGCAAAGCACAACCTCCAGAGACATCTGGATCGGGGCGGGTTGGCAGTACTGTTGTTGTTAGATCGGTCGGCTGCGTTTGACATGGTCGACCACCAGTTACTAGTCCACCGCCTCGCCGACGTGGGGATTCAGGGGCTTGCCCTA
>NW_015163654.1:181247-184417 GCF_001447785.1 Gekko japonicus | reverse complement strand
ATACCTATGGGACCGCCTTTCCCCGTATATACCCCAGAGAGCACTACGGTCTGGGTCTCAAAATCGGTTCACCCTCCCTGGCCCGAGGGAGGCCGAGCTAGCTATTACCAGGGCCAGAGCCTTTTCAGTGTTGGCCCCTACCTGGTGGAACGAGCTCCCGGGGGAGATCAGGGCCCTACAGGACCTTTTTCAGTTCCGCAGTGCCTGCAAGACGGAGCTCTTTCACCAGGCATTTAATTAAGGGCCGCTGCTACTGCAGGCCGCTACTGCAGAGCTCTGGTCCGTGGTTTCAACATCCAGCTGATTATGAGCAGAAACTTCGTGGAATATCTGGGCAGTGGAAATTTACTCTGACAATATACCATCTAGGTTAATTTTTAACTGCCACCAGTACTTTGTATTTATATTGTTTTTATTTGTGTGGTTAAATATTTGTATAATTTTAATGTATTTATGTTTTATGGAAGCTGCCCTGAGCCCGCTTTGTGGGGAGGGCGGGGTATAAATCTGATAATAAATAATTTTTTAAAAAATTCCAGAACTGCTCTTTCAAGGACAGCTCTTATCAGAACTATAGCTTGCCCAAGGTCATCCGGCAGGTGCAAGTGGAGGAGTGGGGAATCAAGCCTGGTTCTCCCAGATTAGAGTCCACACACTTAACTACTATACCAAGCTGGCTCCTAAAGGAGGGAGTGGGGCGAGCCAGAACAGGCTCAGAACACTGCTACTGGAGGAAAAGGGCTCCTGCCTCCCCAACAGCTCTTGGGGGGGGGTGTATTTCAAGGGCTAGACTGCGGTGAATTTGCATAGGCTTGTACTGAAAAATGTATTGGATCAGGAAAAGGGCTCCTGCCTCCCCAACAGCTCTTGGGGGGGGGTGTATTTCAAGGGCTAGACTGCGGTGAATTTGCATAGGCTTGTACTGAAAAATGTATTGGATCAGGTTACTTGTATTATACAGGAGAACATCTGTCCTTGGAAGTAGGTTCTGTTGAATTTAATGCATTACGAATGTAGTGTCATGTTAAGTGTCTTTCTGTTGGTTTCACTGGTTTGTGAATTGCATTGTTGTTCATCTCACAACTTTGCAGCTAATGAATGTTGCGCTAATTTAAGTGGCCAGACCAGGTCATGAAACATTCATGCAGTTTTTCAGAGGGTGGCCAACTGATTTTAAAGGATTTATAGATAATTAGAGGGTTTTTTCCCTCTCTCTTATTAAAATATCTCCTGGTTAAGCCTTTTCTTAGCACCCTTACATCTCTGAAATAATTTTATTCTGGTATTACTTGGAACTGTCTAGATAGATGAATCTTTGAAGAAAGATTAATATAAGCGTTAAAATAAATCTCTGGCTACAGTTCATGTCTTATTCATTTTTGCCAGTCGAAGTTGTGAAAAGCAACAGCATCATATTTATTATAGTTAATCTGTTCCTTCAGATTGTGAAGCCAAGATGGAAACTTACTTTTGCAAATGTATCATTTTGAAAAGAAATAGGATTTTTAATAGACTAAGATTTCTTTGTATAGGCTTGGAGGGAAAACTGTCTTCTGAACAACCTAAATAAATTATTTTGTGTGCTGCTATGAAATGACCCCAGGCATCAGGACACAAACTGTACTTCTTGACTATGAAGGAATAGATAAATCTTGTCAATCTTTGGCTGTCAATCCATAATTTAAAAACTATTGCCTTTCAGAAGCTGTAGTGTCATCTGTAGTTCAGGAAAATGTTGTTTGTGTCTCTTGGATTAGAAGATAAATTTGCATCCTGGAAGATACAGTATTTCTGATCATTTTTAAAGTATCCTTTCAAGTTACTCATTACAAGTATTTTCTTTGGATGAAACATGGCTGCCCAATTTAAAATTTATGAAACTAACCTTATCCAAATAATTTTAAAGTTACATCTCCAAATTTTAGAAATGTTTCTGGTGACCACAGATATGCTCTTACAAGTAGGCCACTAAAAACATCAGTATTAAAATGTATAGTGAGTTATCTTTAGCTAATGCAATTTGCTTTCAGATGCATTAGATTAGTGGTTCCAACCTTTTTGAGCCTGTGGGGTAGGGCGGGGTAGAAATACTGAAATAAATAAATAAATAAAATAAATAAATTTGGAATTCTGACATGGCATGGTGGACACAGCAACAAAATGGCTGCCCCAGGAGGTGGAACCAGCCAAAAATGATTGCCATAGCTTAACTTCAGTAACTCAATTTAGATCCTTGTGCTGTGGTGGCATGCCAAAGGGAAAAAATAAAATAAAAATTTGCACAGCCAATCAGAAGCCTTGCTGGGCAATAGCCTTACCCAGCCACACCCACTTCCTAAAACCATTTGACAGGCGCTGGAAAAAGTATTGACATGTGCCGCCCTTGGACACCACATTTTTTTGAACATTTTTTATTGCTTTTTATCTCTATACACTACAGGATATCGGGAAAAGGAATAAACTAAACTAAAATACAGAGTAAGCAGAGATCAAAAAAAGTTCTAAAATTCGGTTATTTAATATTTTCTCATTATTTAGCTTTTACATAATTGGAGATTAAAAGTTAGTTTTTCTATTTTAAGCAGTGCAAACAAAGTTAGCTGTAGTGTGTGCATCTTAGTAAATGAACAAAGAAGAGAAAAAACAAACTTTCAAGATCGGGTTATTTAGTTGATTTTTTTCCCCTCCACGTTTGCTCTTATCAAAAGGCAGCTTAGCCTTAAATGATTTAGGAGCCGTGGCTCCTAATTCTGATTCAGAGTCAAAATCTTCCTCAAAGGAGCTACTTGGAGAGCTATCACTGCTTTTGGAACCATGTTCTTCTGTGACGATATTGTCCTCTACTTTTCCTTTTTTTTTCTTTCACTGGGCTTTGATGCTGTTCCAAAAATGCTTTTGCTTTCTTTTTTTCTTTTTGAAGTTGAAGATAAGTCCTTCCGGGATTATCCATCTGTAGGGGGTGGAATTTTTCTGTAGAAATAAAGTCAAAATTTTGTATTGTTTCCTTCGCTTTCTCACTTCAAATGGAACATCTTTTAAAACTTTCACTTCTTCTCCTTGGATTTTTAAGCTTATTCCATTAGTCGTCTTCAGTATCATATCTCTTGTTGACCTTTTAGAGAATTTCACAAATACTTCACCAGGCAGGTTATTTTTCTTGATAAATTCTG
>NW_015163654.1:176798-181182 GCF_001447785.1 Gekko japonicus | reverse complement strand
TTTTACTGCCTCCATTCTCTGGGTCAGTACATTTGTCTTCTCATCAACCTTCTTCAGCTTTTTAGTTGTCTTCTGTGTTCTTGCACTAGTTTCTTTGAGTTCTTTTTGTAGAGCTTCAAAGTTATTGTTCAAGTTAGTCATCTGGTCCAGTAGAGGGCACAGTGCTGCAGTAATCATCTTGGAGATATCTGTGGTTACTTCCAGTCTGGGGGCCAGAGACGATGAGCTAGCAGTTCCTGAAGAAGCTTTCACTCTGGGTGCCATTTTTCACTCCAATGAGACATTGTTTACATTAAAGGTAAAAGTTTTTTACTGCTTCTGAAAGTTTTTAAAAGTACACAATTTCTACTAATCTGTACACCAGTCAGTTGAGTTAACATTCTCCCATCAAAGCTGCCGTTTTGCCCCTCACTTTCTTTTTCGGCTGCTCTTTCCGGGGTAGTGTAGCCCCCCCTTGCTGTATTTGGGGCTACGCTGCGGTTTTGTGGGTTACATCTAGGCGCTTATGCGAATTGCCAGGTAGTCACTCATGCTTTGCTTCTTGGCTTGCGCCCCAAAGCAGGGAAATTCTCTTAACAGGGAAATTCTCTTAACACCAGATCTCCTGCTCGCTCGTTTCAGTATGCTTCTTTAATCCCATGGCTGGTCTCGCATCAGCGGGACCTATCAGGGTAAAGGAAAGCCTCAATCCCTTGGCTGTCGCCTTGGGAAAGGCTTCCCTCACACCCCAGGCTACGAGCAACCTGCAAGGGCTCTGGGGCCCCCCGGAATGGTCTGGGGCCCCTCCCATCTGGTGCAATTGCGGGCTGCTCTCATCGGAGCTACGATGGAGTGCACCCACCAGCAAGACACCAAAGCCAGAAACTGTCCTTGGGCACCACATTGAGGACCCCTGCATTAGATGCATGTTCTTCCACATATATTTGGCAGTGGCAAGCTCCTAGTAAAAGTGTTTGGGGCCTGGAGAAGTTGGCAGGAGACTATGTCCCCCCCCCCTTTCCTGACTGAAAGTTTCTTGGCAGGTCATCAAAACGGAGAGTACATATTAATTTAAAGCATAACACTTACTCTCAAGGCTTGTGGTTTAGAGAGCAACCTTTCTACAATAACATGACAAAAAAATCAGTAAAAATTTGCAATACTGGCATGCTATACACTTTGGACAAATACTGTCTCAACAGAACTGTTCTACCTTGTTTTCTTGAGACAGTATTGGTTGTAATTTTCTTTTATCTTTTATCCTGACAGTAAAATTCTTATACTTGTCTGATTCTCGTTGATGTGATTTTTGAGAACAGATGCTAATGGAAGTAAATTGTTGCTATAAGATGGGGGGGGGGCAGCAGATGTATGTATTTTTGTGAGTTAGTAGAAAAAGCTGTGCTTCAGTAGAAAATATAAATAGTTCAAATAATAACCAAGAATATTGTTTTAATTGTATATGATAAAAAGTGATACTATCATCACTGGATGCCTGTATATGTGTGCTGACCTAGTAATTTATATCTGAAAAGTAAAAAAAAAGTGAATTCTCAAATCTTCAAATATTAATCAACATTAATTTACTCCATTAGGGTTATCTGAACATGACTAGGATTAATGAACTAGAGTGCTGAAATTTGACCAGAGAGACCTCTTTTTCTGTCTCCTTAACATAGATCATAGGGAGATTTGTAAAGATAAAACTGGGAGGAGGATGGGGAACAACCTTACTATGAGCCCCTCTGAGGAAGAGTGAGATGAAAATGTGATCACGCTTATGTGTGTGGTAAATCAAAGTTTACTGTACCCCATCTGTATGTTTCTTAATCCTAATGTATTCCCTGAAGTGGATGAGAGATCTCAGGACTCAAGATCCTGATGTATATAGTCAGTCTTTGATTATTATTTTTTGTTAGATTTGCTATGATAGTCCTTGGCAGAGCTTCTGCACCTTTAAAAGATGCATAGGAGGGAAAATGCCATGTGATGTGGCTCCTGATATTAGTGTGGTAAAGTAATTGTGAAAGCTGCACCTGACAGTGTGGCTGTCTTCCACATAGCAATAATATTCCTATGGGAAGGGAAGCATGTTTTAAGCTGACATTGCTGCATGTTTGAAACATCCTTCTTATACCAGTGGTGCTAATTGTAAATATGTTGTTTCACAGATATTATTAAAGAACAGAACAGAGATTTGCGAGGTACACAGAGGGCCATCGTCAGAGATCGAGCAGCTTTGGAAAAACAGGAAAAGCAACTGGTAAGCAGAATACAAACTTTTAGTTCACCTTCCACGGTAGGTGGCCAAACTGGTTATGGTAAACATCTCACATGTTATCATAAAGTCGTTTGCTGTCTGTCCTCTCTACCACTAGATTTCTGGAAACATTGGGCTGGATCTAAAGGTCATCTTCTATGGCCAGCACAAGCTGCCTTGCATTAGAGGAAGGTTCCACCATTAATTGAATGAAACCTTTGGGATCCATACTCTCCTCACACATGCCACTGGAAAGCAAGCTTGGTTGTTTAACATTATTTGATTCTCACAGTCACTTGCTGTAGTTGTGTGTGTGTATGTGTCCCCCCATTGGTTACTTTTCCTGAAATAAGTAAATGAATAATGCTAAGGGATGGAAAACATGTGCATACTAAAAGAAGATTTCTTTTTTAATAAATAGGAATTGGAAATAAAGAAAATGGCTAAAACGGGAAACAAAGAAGCCTGTAAAGTTCTGGCCAAACAACTCGTGCAGCTGAGAAAACAGAAAACTCGAACCTATGCAGTTAGTTCAAAAGTAACATCCATGTCTACTCAAACAAAACTAATGAACTCTCAGATGAAGATGGCAGGAGCAATGTCAGCAACAGCAAAGGTAACCCACAGTATGCCAGCTGCAGCTCATTTTCTTAATTGATGCTAATGGACAGTAACTATCTTGGTAACAATTGGTCACTGTTTCTTTCAATTTACAGTGAAGATTTTGTATGTTGGTTTGAGGAGATTAAGCTCAGATTATTTAGCTGTCTGAGGCCTTGCTAAGTAAAGAGAGAGTAATACGTATGTTTATACAACTTTTGAAGTAAGTGTTTCAGAAGTGCTTGTATACTCCATAAGCTTTTTCTTTTCTGACCTTAATTCCTCACTGTCACTTAGTTCTTTAAGTGTAAGTCAGTGCTATACATGCATATGAACAACTGTTTTCCTTGATGACTCTTTAACAATGGGTGGGAACAGGCTGTATGTACAAGCAATGACCATGTTTTATGGGACAGTCTCCTAGCTGCTCTGAGCTTTAAAGGGGCAAGAAGTGGCAGGTGTAATCAGGCTGGGAGTTGTGGGATACCATTTTGCTACTTGCTCATCTAGGAATAATAGTCTTTCATCTTGAAACATGGATAACAATGTTGTGAATTCCATGCTGGTATTTATATGACTTACATTTCTATAACTTCAGAACAAAAAGAGTTATGTGGAAAAAGAATGACTTGCATCATGATCAACCAAGAAGCCAGATTTCCAGTGTGAAGGCAAATGTTCTGTACTGCATTGATAATAGGCCTTCTGCCATTGGCCACGGTTTATAGCCTTAGATTGTATGACAGACCCCCTGTTACTCTATCCACTCTGAGGCAGATCTTTCCTGCCAAAATTCTTAGTTTCCTTCAGGTACTGAGCTAGCCCCCTAGTAAGTAAAGGTAAAGGTTCCCTTGCTCGAAAGCCAGTCGAGTCCGACTCTAGGGTTGCGGTGCTCATCTCCGTTTCAAAGCCGAAGAGCCAGCGCTGTCCGAAGACGTTTCCGTGGTTAGCGTGATAATATTACCCCGCTTGTCAGAAGAAAACAGGAGCCTTCTTTTTAGATCCCTTGAAATGGCACTGGAGACTGTGTACAGTGAACGATAATAAAGATTTTATTTAATAGGCAGGGATGCTATGGGGTAGTTGGGAATTGGAAAGGTTGAGGTAGACGTTGGTAAAACGGTATATTTCAGTTGACAGACAAGATGGTGTTGTAGCAGCTTATTTTTACAAATTCTTGGTTCTTATCAGTGAGAGATGGTTGACTGAGTAGTTTGGTTTCAGTAACAATGTTTCTGCATAAAGTTTCCTATTAGCTGTTCAGGTTTTCTGGAAAGGTACTGTACTTAGTGTATCAAATTCTTTCCCCTTTTCTGAAATCACAACGTGTCTTTTCCCCCCTAAAGAGTTTATAACCATTTCTTTTCACAATAGACTAGGGACTGCCTCAGTGCCAATTCCCTGTATAACTGGACAGGATTTATATTTCTTTCCTGAAAATATAATTCTGCTAGGAAGAAGGCTTGTTGTAGAGGGAAGACAACGAGCTCCGGAAGGAAGGAAGGAAGGAAGGAAGGAAGGAAGGAAGGAAGGAAGGAAGGAAGG
>NW_015163654.1:172642-176147 GCF_001447785.1 Gekko japonicus | reverse complement strand
GTTGAGGGGGGAAAGGTGACTGAGTGAAGGCCCGGCTGTCCAAGGCACCCGGCCTTGGCCGTCTCCCCACCAGCTGTTCGCCGCCTGTTCCAGCTGTGCGTGGGCCAAGGAGGCTAGCCTTGTTCCTCCCCCCCCACCAGCCAATGGCATGCCAGTAGTCTTGACTGGCAGCCGACGGGCCAATGGCTGAGGGAGCACATGCAATCTTGCCACCCCATAGGACAGAAGCACTCCAAATCCCTTTTATATATAAGGAGAGATTCCATTTGGTCTGATGGAGAGCTTCAGCCTGCTATCCAGGTGTTCTTTACCAAAATCTGAAACCCCAGCTCTCGGCATCTGTGAGAAAACATACGTCAACTTTCTCTGACATTAGACTCTGAATTCTTAGATGGAATTCTTTCTCAGGTTATGGTTAACACTTATTCAAGTGTTATTCAAAAGGTGAACCTGTCTGATAGACTTTCAGTCAGACTCTTCAGACATCCACTCTTTTAGCTGAACTTTCACTTTACTGAACAGTAACTGCCACTGAACTCCTTCTCTGTCTGACTGACTAATTGTATAGTTTTCCTCAGTGGGTGCTAGCCAATCAGAGAAAAAAAGCAGCCCTGTCACTCAAGCTCAACATTCTCGAGCAGAGTTAACTATTCACCTTCCTTCTCTGACTTTATTGCATTAGGAAACAGCATTTTAAATGTAGTCCATCACAGATGGTAATGAAGAGAGCTTCTGGGAACTTGCAATACTTAGTACACATGCTCTGGGGTGCCTTAATGTGTACTTTTTCAAGGAATAGCTCCTCATTGCATCAGAAATTACTTTAAGAACTCTCCTATGATTTAAAAAAAACCCTTGTAATAAGACACAAGTTTCCTTTTCAAACTGAAATCTTATTGCATGTATCATCCTCACGTACTTCAAGGAGTATGTTCAAGGAACTCTGTCCCTTACAAAATGACATGAAAGTTTTTGCAACAACATTTTTTTAGTGATTAAGGTAGAAAATTCTTTGCCCCTATACTTAGTATCTCACTATATGGTACATTTCTAGTAATATTGCACAGTAAATAGTGTAGAGAATGTTTATGGGTCAGAATGTGTAAAGCAATGCCTTTTAGTGCCACAGAAAACAAGATAAACAAGAGCTTTCATACTGGCATGTATACAAGATCTACTATACTCCATTTTTGCTGCATCTAGAGGAGGCTCAAGTGGGGCAGCAAATTTGTCTGCAACCTGAAATGTCTGCAACCTGAAACTCACCTTTGAAATTGCTGAAGTTGTGGCAGAAATGGATTAAAAGCAGAAACACTATCAATTAATTTGTTTCCTTTTGTTATAATGAGTCTGACTGCCAGGTGACAGTTTAGGAATAAAGAGATGCCAAATCCTTTTTTAGAAATATTTCTGAACATTTATTTAAGAATGTACACATAAACATATAACCATAAAAACAGCAGATAAAATCAAGATAAACCATGGAGACATAAAAAGCCCAATCTTGGTGTCTGGGGAAACCAAATCCATGGTTCAGTAGAATATCTCCCCTACCAGTCAGATGAGACACACAGAAACCTTTCACCTGTTTTCTGAAACTTAAAATGGATTGAGCCAATTTATAATAAATGAGAATATCATAAACTAGCATATTGTGTTGTCTTGCTAATAGGTCCTGAATGGTTAAGTAGCACACCTGCCCATGCATACCTATGTATGTCTTTGATGGGAAATCAGGAGCTTGAAAAGAAAAATTGAACTATCTCTAGGAGACCAGGCTGTTTGCATTGGAGGATCCATGGGGATCACACTGCTGGCCTGTGCTTCCACATAACTTGTTCAAGTCATCTTTTTCTTTTTTCCTTCTACAACATGCTTTCTGTCCTGTTCCACCTTGTCTTCTAACTCTCCTGATCTTCCTGCCCCCTCACAGCCAACTCTCCATCTTCTCATTGAACCTGTCCTCCCAGCTGCCATTTTCTCTCTTGGCTCTCCTTTCCTCTCTCAATGGCCCGGTGGCCTTCTTGTCTCCTTTGGTCTTCCCCGTTCTGCCCCTCTTTCATGCTGGTAGGGAGCACTGGTCACTCTTTTGTGTTGTTACAGAAAGCAAAGATGCTAGGAACTTTTTCACATTTTGTACCTTTTCTCTTAAAAAAAAAAACCTCGAGACTTTCCTGCAAATCTCGGATACATTCCAGGTTTGCAAAAAATAGGTACTCTAGTCCTGGGTTGCGTGCAGTTGATTATCTGTACAATGAAGCTGCCCTTGGGGACTCAGGGAGTATTCTTATTGGGGCTTAAAAATATATATATATCAAAATCAGCAAATAGTGCTATGTTGTCAGGTAATTCCTTGCCAACTATGCTGTCTTCAACACCTTTCCAAGTTCATAATACTGTATTTTGTATTTCTAGACAATGCAGGCTGTTAATAAAAAGATGGATCCACAAAAGACATTGCAAACAATGCAGAATTTCCAGAAGGAAAACATGAAAATGGAAATGACAGAAGAAATGAGTAAGTTAAAGCTTTTCACATTATACCCCAAACCATTCCTTTGTTCATTATTGGATCACTAACAGAACTCAGGATAGTTGTATTTTACTGTTTGGATAACATCTTTTTTAGTTTGAACTGTACCTGCAGTTTGCACCAACATTTTGGAATGCCCTCTATCCCATAGGAATAACATTGTGGGGTGCATTTGGCGCTGCAGCAGGAAGGCATAGATCAGAAAGGCATGCCCTGCTGACAGAATGCTTCCATTAGCATTAATTTCTGGCAGTATCCAAACCCACCATTTGTTCTTAGTTTGCATGGCAAGCATATGCTCCTGTTCATTGCCAGTTTGGATGCATGCTTTGCCAGACACCAGGATGTTTCTAACGGTTTCCAGTGTTGGAGAAAGAGAGAGTAAATAAATATAGTCTTCATTGTTCATATAGCATCAAACCATCATCTTGGTTGTGCCTGAACTCCGTTGGAGTGTCTATAAGGCTTTGAATACAAGAGGCCATAAAAAGACTGTCTTGTAGGTTTAAAGCTGCAGTTGACCAAGTAGTAACAGAGACTCTTGCCTCAGAATAGATCCCGTCAGTGTCAATATTCAGCATTATTCATTTAAAACATCACCTTCTCCTTCAGTGGGGGGAAGTACTTGCAACTATTAGTTTTATGTATTACTAGGAAGAATGCCCGTTGTGGAACTGAAGACAATGGGGTGGTAGCCTGGCCGCGAGTGTGGGTCGCCGTCTCCATCTGGCCCCCCCAGGGCGAAGCTGGCTGTCCTGCCCCGCACAGTTGAGGCTCCGGTGGGTCAAGGCGCCTGGCCTAGCCCCTCCCCCAGCACACCCGCCCGCTTGAGGCAATGGGCACGAGGCGGGCCAGGCGCAGGGCGCCGTCCACTTCCCACCCACCCCCCAACTCAGGGAAGCAGCCACATTCCCCCTCGCAGGGTCGGGGCCCCGACGGCTCAAGGCGCCTGGGTTGGCCGCTCCCGCCACC
>NW_015163654.1:159558-172379 GCF_001447785.1 Gekko japonicus | reverse complement strand
GTGGGCGGGAGGACACCCACACAGGCAGCAGCACAGCGAATGGAGAGAGACGCCCTGTGAGTGACACACCAGGGCACCAACCAATTCCGGAGCGTGTGGAATGTTCTAGAGAAGTGCCACCACCATTTGGCTTTTATTTATAAGGGAGATGATGATATAGAGCCTTTGGACAAGCTAAATAGCCTCTGCCACAGAGCACACTTTCTCTTCATCTAGTGTGCATGAAACTCATTGGGCTAGCCTAGGCTATCCAGATCAGAGCATGAAAACAAATAATAGTAATATTTATTTAGAAATCAAATAGTATACAGGGGATGGATGAGTGTTTGTAGAATGAGCCAGATCCATTTTTGTCTGCTATCTCCTAACATCTGGAAAATGTGACATATTTTCCCAAGTTCTACAGGAGCTTCACAATTCTTGCATCATCCATTTTCATAATGACTTTGTCATCATTTTACCCATTTTACAATTTGGATCAGGGAATGTGTGAGTCTTCATTATCACGCAGAAATCAATTCCTAACTGTTATATAATTATGAGCCCTTCAGAGTTATATTATATTGCTGACATTGCTTTCTTTTGTTTGAAAAGAACGTATTGGCAGACAGGCAAACCAAAATAACTACTGTATGTGGGAAACACCAGTTGCAGAATAGGAATGCAGCTTTTACTTCTGCAGAATAGGAATGCAGCTTTTACTTCTGCAGTACTAATTCAGCTCTTGCTTTCTCTTCCAAGTTAATGATACTCTAGATGACATTTTCAATGATTCTGAGGAAGAAGAAGAAAGTCAGGATATCGTGAACCAAGTCCTTGATGAAATTGGAATTGAAATATCTGGAAAGGTATGAGGAAATGGATTGTCAAGAATATGGTGGGCAGAAGAGGGGTGACAAAATCTCCATTTGCTCTGATAATTTTGAACACCTTTTGTGCTCTCCTTTGCCTGCCTTCTATTGTCTCAGTCACCAAGAGACACCTTCCTTGCCTAAACAAAGCTTCTCATTTTCCCCTTCTTTTTAATAGATGGCCAAGGCTCCTTCAGCTGCCAGAGGCATGCCATCTGCATCAACATCCCAAAGTACAACAATTTCGGATGAAGAGATTGAGAGGCAGCTCAAAGCCCTGGGAGTAGATTAACTTGATGGTGATGTGCAGCCTGCCTTTACGCCAGTGCAGGCATGCATATGAACTTCCAACACAGGTTTCAATAAAAACCAAATTCCTCTTATCTATCTTGCCTCAGCTATCACTGGTGATAAATTTTAGAGGCACTTGGTGAAACTAGCCAAAATCTTATTGCAAGAGAACAATACAAAATGAAGATTGTGTACAAAAAACATGCATAATGCAGAAGTTGTATGCCTAACCAAACTGGGTTCTACTGTAAACAAGAGCATCTGCTATGTTGAGTCTTAATTTGGATTGGTTGCTTTTAGCTGTTTCTCTAAAAACACCTTGCTTGACCAACACTAAATTTCCTTCAGATTTGTGAACTTTCTGAAGTTATTGTTATCAGCCCCTCTGGAGGTGTTGAAGGTAAATTAAAAGTCTCTTGCAAGTAAATTAAAAGGTCTCTTAATGTAATATATTACTTTTTAAAATGACACTTTGTTTTTTCTTTCAAGTGGGAGGTGGTATTTATTTTCTTCAGGTGAAGGATGTGTTTTAACAGTTTAGGGGGCCTTTTTATAAGCGCCTTTCTAACATGTTGTTGTTCATTCAGCCTTGTTTTGGAATGATATGTGCATTTCTAATTTAGCCCAAGATCTGAGTACAATACTGCTATCATTAGTGGAACCTTCCTAGAAACGAGGTTGTGTGCCATCAGTATTTTGATGTAGCAGATTGTAAGGAAAGTACTAAACAAACTCCATTGTACTGTAACTTAGCTAACTTGAAGAGAATTGTGTGCCTTTGTGTACATAGCCCATATTTTTATTAAGCTTTGAATTGTGAAAAATTAATGTTAAAGCCATTTTCTCAACTTATACAGCACTGAAAGAGTTACAGAGACTCAACAGCAATTGGTGCAAAGTACATAAATGTTATGCTTTTTCTTGAAATAGCATGTGTACATATTGCTGTGCATCATGTTTTCATCAAAAAAGTGTTACCTTTGACAAAATATTTGATTGTCCAGTGTAGTATGTTTGTTTATGTTAAACTGATTTCTTGCACATTAACAGGAATGATTATAAGTTTGCCTATTTAAAGTTAATGGATTTACTTGGGAGTTTAAAATTACACTTTAAAGTAAAACAGTGGATATCTTGACATATTATCGGAAACATAGTACCCTGGAACTCTATAGCAATATTTACAAGTGGGATGTGAAAAGGAGGTTATCCTCCTTTTCACTACCTTGTGGAAATAACCCAAACCTTGGAAATCATCAAGAATGCAACTGATTGTCCTTGAAGAAAAGGACAAGAAAGCAACTACTGTGATTATGACCATGTACTGCATCAATGTAGGGCATCAGCAGCAATATCGAGAACCTAGAACTCCAGTTTAATATACTTAAGATTTGGCTGGATAAACAAATGGTCAAAGCGATCTATAATACATATTGAATTGGGTTTTGCAGTTTTACAGAATATGTGGCAGCATGGCTATGTGGGTGAATCTTTCTTTTTATGGACTTTATAAATATCAACTAAATAAAAGCTTTCAGTTCCTCCAGTGCTGATTCCATTTGCAAGATTTCATTTTGTATTTTTCTGAACAATGTACCCTAACAAAAAGTGTCCTCAGCGTGGTGTCCGTGGGCACCATGGTGTCCTCTGACACCTTTCCTGGTGTCCACTGAGTGTTTAGAAAGATGGCAGGACCAGTTGGGGCACTTGCCCAGCAGGGCCTCTGATAGGCTGGGCAGACTAAAAATAACATTGTTTCAGTGGCAGCTGCCAGCACAGTGTTGGTTTTATTCTCACTCACTCCTCTGTCTAAGTGTTTTATTAAATTAACTCTCTTCTCCCCGGCACTTGAGCTTCCTGTGTGTGTGTGTGCGGCTTTGCCTCCTGTGGCAGATGTTTTATGGTTGCGCCATCATCCTGTGTCAGAATCCCAAAGGTGCCACAGGCTCAGAAACATTGGGGACCCCTGAGTTTAAACCAACCAACTACTAAAGGCAAGGGTTAAAAAAAAACTGGCAGCAGTATTTGTGTTCATTCAGTTTTTTTTAATTCAGGTCTAGTGACTGAACAAAAATATGAAACCAAGAATATGCCCCTGATGGATTATGTATTGAACTGACTTGTAATGAACCAGTTAAATTTAATGGCCAGTGAAGCTGTTTATCCATTGAACAACATTAAACTGACATTTAATTTTGGCTCAGCTCTTGTCTGTGATGCAGGGGAGGAAATTAAGGTATATGTGTAAGTAAGGCAGTGGAATAAGCATGAGGAAGGCAAGCTGCTGAACTTGACTGAGCAAAAAATTAGTTAATTTAGACCATCTTTTCTGTTTAGGATTATTTAAAACCCAGTCATATACAAAGACATCAGTCTAAGAGTTAAATGGGGCTTACTATCAATAAATAAGCATAGGCTTGCAGCTTTATTAGGATAATCGTACTGCACTCCTGGTTGAATCTTAGAAAATCATCTTTACCTGTGAAAGGTGCTCCCAACTTTTTTTTTCTTCCAGACCTGCTCTTCTCTTAATAACTAATAACAAGTCAGAGATTTTGCAGGTGCAAGGGTTTGCCATGGCCTCATGCCCTTTTGAAGAGAACCAATGGCTTGCCAAACAGTCACAGGCTCTCCACTATGAAAATTGACAGCAGAATCATGGCTTTTGTATGTGGTTGCCTTCTTTCGTTCTCCTTGAGCTATATATGGTACCACTAACTAGAGCCCAGTTCATATAAACAGTTTATTGAATAGTAGCTGCAAAGTGTAGCTATGCTAACATTTTGAAACTAAACAAGATAAAAATTGCATAATAAAATAAGGAGCAATACTTGTGTAATACAACTATTTCCCCTCAAAATATGTATTTTTAAGGTTTCAACACTGTCAAATAACTTACACCAATAAATTAAGTCAGTCTACAATATTTTAAAATGCCTAGTATAGCACAAAAACACATGTAGAAAACAAATGCACAGCTTTCAGATAATATCCTCTTCTCCTTGTTTTTGTTGATGTTTTTAAAAGTGACCTTATCCATTCAACAGATCTAATGAGCACAACTTTGGTGACAGTGACATTCTACAGGCACACTGGTAAACTGAACAAGTCGGGGTTGCTCTGAGGCTTGTGTGTGGCCACCTAATGAAATATGTCTATTTTGGGGGCAAAGCACAGTTTGCTGTTAAAACTAACAAACCATGGTTTGTTTTTCCCCCAAATCAGGATTATGGGGCATTCTGCTTTGTAAGAAAAATACAAATTGGCGTTTGCTGGCTTGCATTTAATGGCAAAGAAAGACTCATTGCAAAAGTGAAAATTTTATGGGGCATTCTGCTTTGTAAGAAAAATGCATGTAATGGCAAAGAAAGACTCATCGCAAAAGTGAAAATGATATATTGTGTTGGATCTAGCCAGCCTTTTTAAAAACACATATTCCCCTCCCAAGTCCTACATGATTTTTGTCAGTGCAGGTTCCATGATCCACAGCATAACCTTTTCAGTGGTCAGAGGAGACCATCCCCCTGTTCCTTTTTTCACTAGCGCAATGAGAAGAGGGAGGTATAACTGTGAGCTCCAGGATCCCCCAACCTTGTTCACAGAATGACAAAGCATGTCTTGCTGTTGCATATGGAACCATACTAATGTATTGAAAGCCCTATGCCAATCTCTGTACCTCTTTGCCATTGCTGTGACTAGCTCATCAGTGTGAGTCATCTGCCTTCAGGCTCATTATTTTCATTTTATTAAGATGGACTTGCTGATTTTTTTAAAAACCCTATGCATACTACATTTTGGATCATCCTTGCTTTTAGGTTGAAGTATCTAAACTAATACATGTGACTTCCCTTAAGTAAACTTGTAGTGGTAATTGCTCCTTTGATGCTGAGATATAGCACGAAGTAGGTTAAGCCATATCTCTCACTAGGCCAGGTTCCTTTGGTGACAGCAATCTTTTAATCCTCACAGGGCTTTTCTAAGCAGCATTAAACAGCAAAAGGCAGAGATAGACTGAAGTAGCTTAAACATGAGTTGAAGGGACATAGTTAATGCCTTCCCTATAAGCCTCTCCTATATTAAAGCTGTTGCCAATATTTTAACCAGCAGGGGCACTCACTATTTCTAAAGTTGGCTCCTCATTAGGCTGCCCCCAATTTAAGCTGCTTTTGCATGGAGGGTCCTGTCAAGTAAGGGTATTCTCATCAATTGACAGATAAGCTCAGTCACAGTGGGAGTTGACAGGTTTTCCATTTTTCCTCTCTGAAATCTCTTAATACTTGTAGTCTGTTCTCTTGACAGTCTTGAAAAGGCTCTGTGCTTATTTCGTCGTTGCTTTAGTATCCATGCCACTAATAGAGCAGATGGATTTAAAAGGACTACAGCATATAGAAACCAGCAACATTTCCATAACATTTGGATGTTACAATGTATCACTTCAATCCAAGTATCTGTTTGAATTTCAGATTGAAAGATTTTATGAATTAAACTGGATTTCACAATCTATGGGTCTTAATTTAAGGAGGCCAGTTTACACTACAGCATCCCTGGATCTTCATAAATGCAGGTTGCAAGAAAGACACACTCATTCACACATCCATCCCTTCTGAGGTTGGCGAACAGGAAAACAAGTCTAGCACAAGGGCAAGGTATAGCATCTTGTGTAGTCTTGATACTGGCTTGTGCTGGTCACTGAATGCTACAGACACAAATATATTGTGCTTTTTCAATAGGATAAGCATGCCTCCTCCCCCTATCCAATAGGGTAACCTGCAGGGCAGGTTGGGAATGGTAACCTGCAGGGATTGGTTGGGAAGTTCAAATGGCCCTGGAGGCAAGCCAAGTGGAATGGCCCCTTTGGTGCTATAAGCTAGTGCTGCAGGGGCCACTTGAGTGCCAGCAATGGATGCTGACTCACTCACTGCCACCTCCCATGAACTGGCAGCAGTGCAGGAGGAGAATTCAGTTGGTGAGCCAATACCAATCATCATTAGCACTGCAGGATCTAAGTCAAGTGGCCCTGAAGCACTAGTAGAGTTGCTGGAATGTGGCCCTGTTTGCTCCTGGGAATCAGTGACTGCTCCCTTCCCCCATATTACTGTAAGCTAAGTTCTCTCAGCTCTGTTTTTCTCAGAGTGGAGCTGATTCCAAAATTGTATGCATTCTGTGCTGCTGGCTTTCTGAATATTGGTGGCTTGGTAGGGCATCTTTTAGGGGCCACTGGACTAGTACCTGTGTGCATCTACTGCATCATATAAAGATGCTGGCTTGTGCCTTTTATTTAGAGTAAATGATACTATAAAATGACTCTCATCTCAGCAGGTTCTAAATGCTGATGTCTATATCAGAATAAGAAAACATAATTTGCTAGAAGTACAAGTACCAATGAGTGAATGAAATAAAATATAGAGATATAAGATGGTTAGAAGCACACCTAATTTCTGCCATCCACTCAGTGACCATTGGCCAATTCCACCTTTCCACCCTACCAGAATGTCTGAAGAAAGCTGTTTTGATGACTTTTCTCATTCTGGTATTATATTAATATGCTGAGTGATAAGGCAGGCAGCTCTCAGGCAAAGGTATTGTGCCCTTTAGAGGAGGAAGTGCAGCACAAATTATTACCAAATATTATTGTATGACAACTAGATTAACTTTGTTAATCACCATTGCATGCCCTGCTTTTAGTTCATCAAGCACATTTTCCTTTTATGGAAAAACAAAAATTAAATGTGTCGAAGAAACCAGGAAGAGTCTGTAGGGATAAATTACTGGCAGTCTTGGTGGTCCTTAATAATGGAGTGAAAGGTGTTCTGATGTAAACTTGTCTTCACTCTCTTCTCTCTTTGTCTTCGATTGCAGAACCAAACTCTCACAACTTCCTTCTCCAGATTGAGCCCCTCAGCCATCCGCATAATCTCCTGAGAAGACGGCTTGCTTTGTTCAGCAAAATGACTTTCTAGGGCTTCTTTAGCAGCAATACTAGAAAGAAGAATATAATAGTCCTATTGTAACATTAGCGGTATCTCAGGAAGTTACAGGCCTCTTTCATACATTTTTCTTTTACATGCGGATGGCATGTCCACTTAGGAAACAGATATGGAAAGATTTGTCAGGTGTTGATTACACTTGGGTATGATATACGTGGGCAGGAATTGAAGGGTTATGGAGTACCATCAAGATCTTGCGCTTCAAAAAACTTCCACCCATTGTTATGATTGTGTTCAAACGGAGAGTTCTGGAAAAACACTTATTACATTTTCTCTTTACCAAACAAGTTTTTGTGGCTACCCCTTCCCATTTTACCAGTCATGAATCTTTAAATGGAAGGCAGCCTGACTGGAAGCATTTCATTCCATTTTATGGAGCAAATAAATACCTCACTAACTCAGTGTCTGCGAAACAGTGTCAGCTGCTACTTAGCAGTATTCTTTCCCTTGATCCTCTACATGGTATCAGAATGTAGAATGAGTTAAGTTTTGAATTGGAAGTCTTTCCATGTAGTGCTGGTATCCTAAAATAATGTGGCTGGCTTCAAAGAACAAGCAATCCCAATCAGTGGTTTTAGTAGAATTACATTGCTAGAGAGTACTTAGACGGTTCTGTGCTGGAGTTATCACTATGCTCAAGGTTCACATGTTTCAGCAGGCAGAATCAAAGTAGTTCCATTGGGTACAAAACAGTACCTAACACCCACAAAGTTTGTGAAGGGTCACCCATTTATTGCTTCCCTCTATCGTCATCTGTTTGCATGCTTCTTTCTACCACATTTTTCTAAGGCCACCATTACATGAATGATTGCAACAGACAGCCATTAGATACCACTACAGTATACAGCCAATTAGATGATTCCACTATTGAGTGGCAATGAAGCCAACTTTGAGAGCAATGCTTCGAATCGGTGTTGGTCCAAGTATGAGTAGACTAACTCTTTCTCTCTTTTCCAAGCAACCTCCAAAAACAGATGGAAGAGGGAACACTCCTTGTTGGTGCTGAAAATTTTGCACAAACAAATGCAATTTCCTCTTGGTTGATTCCTGGTTACATTGTGGTGTGGCATTATTCAGTGAGAAAAATTAACATATTTAAAGTTGAAACTGTTTCTAAAATATTTTTGTGGGTTTTTTATCCTTTTAAAGTGAAAAAACTATGCAGATTTGTGGTATGTTCCTTTTAAAAGCATATAGGATACACAAACATTGATTTACTCTTTAGAAGTGGATGTTCTGGTAGTGGTAACTAGTTTTCAGTTTGACCTCAAGAGGGCAGTAGTATGCTTTATGCTGGACACAGAAACCGCATCGAATATTGAAAAAGCATTCAGCACCTGGAAATTCTCCTTTTGATGAAAAAGAAGTGAGAAGTCCCGGATGTGTAGGCTATTTTGAAAAAAAGTTTAAGAGAAGTAGGCTCTGAACGCGAATAGACATACTGAGTTTAAAAATCAGTCACATTGGCCAATTATGTTTCACTTTGGATAAAAGTATAAATTAAAAAAGTTTTCCTTCTGTTACATAAACTATTCTTACGTAAATTCTCTAGTTGTTCTTCCCAGAGTATGCCTATTGAAATGAAAAAGACTACTTCACTGAAAGATCACAGTTTTAAAAGGTAGTTTTTTTTGTTGGATATCTAATGCTGGGGTATTCAGTGTACATAAACAGGACGCTGGTCCAACAGATGGAAATGTACAGTTTCTGAGGCTGAAAATTACAATTCAGCAGCAATCTTTAATACCTTATGGTGGTTCTGCGCTTTCTTTTCCGTTCATTCACGCCGACCTTTTCATTGTATAAAGCTGTATAGAGGGCAATGTTGAGAGAAAGTTATTTCCTATGGCTGATGACGATGTCCCCAGTATCATATTGAAACAATTGCTACCTGCATGTTAATGATTGCAGTATACATTTGCACTTGTATTCTGTGTTTACACTGTATATGCCTCAAAGAATGCAATCACATTCCATGTCTGCAATTAACAGAAACTCCAGAAGACACTGCAATAAATTAAAGTACAGCAGCTGATTGAAAGAGAACACCAGAAGTGGGGGGCCTGTGAGACTCGCAGGGGAGGAATCACATTTCCCCCCCATCGCAGAGTCTAGTTCATCTCTAGGCTCAATCACATGCCTTTGAGCCTGGATGCAGCAGTGCCAGTGCCTGGGAACTGTTCAGAGCCCAGAGCCTCTCTCATCATCCTTTGCAGCTGCAGTGGTGTCTGGAGTTTTTCCAGACATCCTCTTCCACTTTGGCCAGGACAGGAGCAACTCCCAGCATCCTCTGCCAGGGCAGTCGAGCTCAGAGCAGCTCCTGACATCCTCTGCTGTGGCAGCCAGGCCTGGAATACCTCCCAGTGTCCTCTACTGTGGCAGCCAGGCCCAAAGTGGCTCCTGGCATCTGCTGCTGTAGCAACCAGGTCCCCAGTGGCTCCCTGTAGCAGCAACTGCCAGCTCTACAGGTATGTGTGTTGTTGCTGCATGTGCAGACAACACTTATTTGGGGGGGAATTTAAACCCCCCTATAATTTTTTGTGATTTCAGATTTTTCTGCAAACGTCCAAGTTTGCAGGAAAATCTGTTTAGCATTGGTATGGCTTTGATCCATGAATTTGGATATCTGCAGATGGGGGGCCACATGCTGCTATTAGATATATAGATATTCACAATAAGATCAGCTGATGGAGCATATTAGAGAGATCCGTTATAACGAGAGAATCTTGCTTGTAAATAATTCCTCATAGATTAAATAAACAAAGCAGATCTTTTTTACAGATGTGGCCGCTCTCCCCGTTATCTTCTGAAGGTGGAATAAAGTCATTCTAGAAATTAATCTGACGGTAAGTTATACAATACTGATAAAGCTTCAAGTTTTTTTCTTGGAATTTGTAATGCTTTGTGTTACTCCCTGATATCTAAATATGGTATTATGTACTGTAAAAATATTTACTGTACAATGCAAAAACAAAACTGATAACATTTAAAACCTGATCAATAAAACAGAGATAAAGTCTGGTAAATTGTCAAACTTTCAGACTTGTCAGGTTAAAAGCCAGCAGATGACAAAATACGTTTTTTGTGTGTGCTTTTTGCATCTAGTTCAAAACAATATAATTTTGGGAAAAGAGGAGGAGGATTAGATACAGATACATATAGTCTTTCATTAATTTGTGCAAAGTGTAAAACAAATGATTAAAATAATTTTTGTAAGATTTATCTAATTAATTCATTTTGTTTATAGTTTTGTGTACAGGTTGATATGTTATTTTGTAAATTATCTTTCTTATAATTGTTATACTTTGTACTTCTTTCCTTTTTTTACATTTTGTATTCAAAATTCATTAAAAATACCAATAAAAACAGTGAGTACACAAAATAAAATAATGTTCTTGTATGCATACTACAATGTAGCCTTCCTTGTGTCCACTTGGCATCAAACACTCTAACAACTACACCATATTATACCATATCATCAATATAGCTGATTCGCAGCATGGCTCCATCTGATGATACTTAAATCCACAGTTTGGGGACATGGAGACAGAAAGGAAGATTTTTCAAAAAAGTTTTCCCCCCCCCCCCCCCCCCGGCTTGCAGAAAAATCTGAATTTTTAAAATTGGTGTTTACAAGCCCCCCACATGACTGCACAGGCTCACACATTAACTTGCCAGCATTGAGGAGGGAAGGAGGAGACAGGTGATCCTGTGTGTCCTGAGGCAGCCCACCCCTGCCTGTCATCTGGAAGCTGGCTGATGGGTGGGGAGGTGGAGTGGGAGTGATCCCCTGTGAAGTGGTGTTCCTGCAGGCAGGTGGGGAGGAACAGGAACCGCTGCCATGCCCCCCCCACTTCTGGCAGGCGAGCAAGGGAGCCCAGGAGCTGCCAACAGTGCCCCCCAACAAGTAGTGAGGAGAAGGACAGTCAGGTGGGCAGATGGACTGGCAAACAGACAGTCTTGCTAGAGGTATATAGGCAGCCGGCAAGGAGAAGGGGGAGCCTCCATTGTGGCCTGCCACCCAAATTGTTGAAGTAGCAGTGCTTGAGGTGGGCAGGTGGGTGAGGAGGGAAAGCTTTCCCTGCTCCCCAGTGTCCCACCCTCACCAAAACCACAGTTGAAGCAGCAATGCAATACTGGAGGCAGGCAGGTGAGCAAGGAGGAGGGGAGACTCTGCCGCTGGACCAAAGGAGGGGAAGGAGCAGGCAGATTTATTTATTTATTTATTTATTTAATCGATTTATACCCCACTCTCCCTGCCGGAGCAGGCTCAAGGATGGCTGAAATTCCCCCCTCACAAGACTCTTGGGGGTGTGAGAGGAGGGGCAGAGTGGTAGTGAGCTGCCTGACAGGTGTATGGGATTGCCTCCTCTGCAGGACTAATATCTAATTCTTAGACCCCACCCTCCCTGCCGGAGCAGGCTCAAGGCTGGCTGAAATTCCCCCCTCACAAGACTCTTGGGGGTGTGAGAGGAGGGGCAGAGTGGTAGTGAGCTGCCTGACAGGTGTATGGGATTGCCTCCTCTGCAGGACTAATATCTAATTCTCAGCATGGCTACATCTGAGGATGCTTAAATCTGGATACTGGACCCATGAACAGACACATTTAAATCCCCACTCTGCCATGGAAGCTTGCTGGCTGACCTTAGGCTACTCACACACTAACCTGTCTCACAGGGTTGTTGTGAGGATAAAATGCAGGAGAGGAGGAGGAGGAAAGCCGCTTTGGGTCCACAATGTGAGGAAAGGCCAGGTATAACTGAAGTAAATATAGCTTAAGATGGGAAGGTCAGTTAAAAGGTAGTTTGCTTGGTGGGTGGGAAGGAGAAAAGGAAGAAGGGAAAGTTGAGTACATGGGGATGCTGTAGGAAGGAAAGACCAAATTGTGTTGGGAGCAGGTCATAGGGGAAATCCCCTCAAATCCTTATAGGTCCCCTGCTTGTTATATGGCCAGCATGGTCCCAGCTGTGGATCCTGAAACATGATCAGGGCCATGTGGAGAGAAGGGAGATATTGCTATAGACCTAGGTGGCACATCCAGATTTGAAGAGAAATCATTTCAAAAAGGGGTGAATACACAAAAAACCACCCTGACAACATTTTCTGCATAAGCACAGACAACTTTGTCCTGAACACTGCAGCAGGCAGGTGGGGGAGGAGGAGGACAGGGCAGTAGTGCTGCAGGTGGATGGGGGGGGGAGCAGGAAGCTCAGGATCTGCCCCAGCCCCTCTCTGCCACTGATGCTGCAAGTGCATGAGGGAGAAGGAGGCTTGAGAACCACAGTGCAGCAAGGTGGAAAGTCCAGAGGGAGCAGCAGAGAGCAGGCAGGTGGACAGAGTAGTGAGGAGGGCAGAGCACACAGAGGGAAGGGGGAGGGGGAGTGAGCAACGGGGGCACCAGAAGGGCACTGGTGTCACCAGGATTCTCCCTCCCCTGCAAATTTCTTTCAGTTCCCTGCTTGTAATATAATCTCTCTATATAATAATTCTCTGGTCCCTGCCACACGGCAGGGTAAAGGACGCTCGAACTGCGGCTAATGTGAGCCGCAGCAAAGTTGAGACGGCGCGGCGGGATCTCACGGACCCCCCGAGCTGCGGCGCCGTCGCTCCCCGGCACGATCAGATGCCGGGGAGAAAGCGACGGTGGGGAGGGGAGCCTGGCGAACTGCGCATGCTCACACATGCGCAGTTC
>NW_015163654.1:140633-159406 GCF_001447785.1 Gekko japonicus | reverse complement strand
CTTTGGCTCTGTGATCAGTCACTCAGAACCTGTCCCTATCCACTGGCTGCATTTCCTGAGTCTTGACTCCAACATTCTAAACAGTTTGCTGTTCCTCTCCCCCCCATAGCAGATGTTATTTGCATATGTGGCCTGATTGGCCTTTGCTTCAGAGCACAGAGGTCATTAGAGGCCTTTGCCTCTAACATTCTAAACAGTTTGCTGTTGCTGTTCTGAGGTAAAATGTGTTCTGAGGTACCCTTAGTGCCTGTTGGGAGAAACCATTGTTGCCAATCTCCAAGTGAGGGCTGAAGATCACTCAGAATTACAACTGTTTTCCAGATGGCAGAGATCAGTTCCCCTGGAGAAAATGGTGGACTCTGTGTCCTTATATCCTGCTGAGATGGCCCCTGTATGACAGCCAATATGACGTAGCAGTCAGGGCTTCAGAGCACGGTAGAGGCTGCAGGGGAGGGGGGGTGGAAAGCTGAAGAGTGAGTGGGAAATAAAGGTAGGTTGATAATTGGCTAGGAAGGAGATAGGGTTGCCAAGTCAAGCTGGGAAATTCCTGGAGATTTGAGGGATGGTGCCTGGAGAGGGTGAGGTTTCAGGAAGGGTGGGACCTCAGACAGGTACAATGCCATAGACTCCACCCTCCAAACCAGCCATTCCATCATGGGGAACCATTGTTGCCAATCTCCAGGTGAGAGCTGGAGATCACTCAAAATTACAACTGTTCTTCAGGTAGCAGAGATCAGTTCCTCTGGAGAAAATGGTGGACTTGGTGTCATACCCTGCTGAGGTCGCCACAGCAAATTGACACTGAGTGCCCAAGGCCGAGGCACTCTCCCAGAGCCTCTTTCTAGATCTCGTTGTATTTATTTCCACAACGGAGTAGTATATAACGGAGTAGTATAATAATCTGGGCTTTGTAATGGTTAGAATGCTAGATGAGGATCTAAGTGACTGCCACACAGCTTCCTAGATGAGCTTGGGTGAACCATTACAATATGCACAGCATCTGTAGTGGGATGATGAATTTCACAAATAATCTCTCCACAGGATAGCAGCCAGACGGAACCTGTGGTAATATTTATATGGTCCCAAAGTGCCCCTGTAGAAGTACCACTACTGTAAGCATTATGTCTATGAAGAGTTTACATTGCAGGGAGAGTTGCTGCATGGAGACATTTCTGATGCTCATGTACTTGTCACAAGTCTCTACTGCTCCATGGTAATCTATATACATGTCAACTACAAACTTCCTGTAAAAGATTGACTGGAATTTTGCTGTACCTCCTACTTGTTCGGCTTCCTCCAGCCACTTTGTCAGGATCGATTTTAGTTTGCAAGCATTCTTGAAGCTTAGCTGCAAGTTTTCAAAGCGACAAATAGTTGTTTGGCTGAATTCAGAGCCATGCACAGCAGCCAGAGCTTCTCCAACATTTGTTTGTGTATAACCTGCCAAAAGAAGACAAAACTACAAACTCATACCAAGGAAGTGATGGCCTTGCTTATGTCTAAGACACATTTCCACTGGTTTTTGCTCAAACCAAAGAGTTTGAAGCTCTTCTTTTCATTTCATATTACTAATCTGGTTCTATTTTTAACCACTGATAGCCAAAGGCACAGGAAAGAAATGATTCATATTCTTACTTCTTTACTCAGTGATCAAATTTGCTCATTTGTTATCCAAATTATTGCAACTGGCTAGCTCCTCACAAAGCTCCTGCAAATGAGCTCTTGCCCTTTCAGACCCAAGAAATGGCTTGTGCTGATGGCACCTTGCCTTGGAAAAAACATGATTAAAAGGTTTAAAATAAAGCAGAGTTTTGTTGTTGAAGAAATGAGCTGTTAATGGTCTGTGCATGAACAGAATATGACACCATGTGGAAACATGAAAAAGTCAAAGTGGCTGAAATCTGGAAAATCCTTGGTGCAAAAGCAAGGATGGGAAAAGCTTGGGAAAACTTTGGCCTTCATCCCTTCTGTTCGCTCCTCTTACTCTTCTTCCATGTGATAATATAATGAAAGATTTACACATCTGTGCACAAACCACAGTATATTTTTACTTCGAAACCACAAAAAAGAGAAGAAGAAGAGATTGGATTTATACCCCGCCCTTCACTACCCAAAGGAGTCTCAGAGCGGCTTACAGACTTCTTTCCCTTCCCCTCCCCACAACAGACACCCTGTGAGGTGGGTGGGGCCAAGAGAGGTCTGACACAAACTGCTCTTTCTCAAGGACAGCTCTTATCAGAACTACAGGTTGTTCTTTTCCTCATCAACCAGGACTCTAAACCCTATTTAATCCAGTCCTGGGTTATAGGGAGAGAGCAAACTGATGTGATGAATCCAGCAAAGAATTTCTGTGGACAGAAGGAATTTTCACTCACACAGCATGCTTTTCATTTCCCATTGCTGCCTAAAATGCCCCCTGCAATGCTGCTGTTGGAGGAATCCCCAGGAATAACTTAGGGGAGTTGGAGGTCTGAAGCAGGAGGGGAGAACTAGTAAAAATCTTTCCCTTTCCACCTGTGGAAATCTTCCATGGGATGCAAACCCGTCAAATAGAACATGACCCATGTATAGTTTATGGTTTGCAAACTGTGATTTGCCATGAGAATGAAGATCTTCAATTAGTTGGTCTTGAGTAAGGGGAACAGGGAAAGGAGGAGGCAGTGCACAAACCAAAGAGTTCCCTGGGGTGACAAATCATGGCTTGGCATTACATCTGAATGCTTTCTATGGCAGGATGTGCTATTAAATGCAAGTTCAGTGTAAAACTGCAAGCAATAAAAATAGTACTGCAAAAGTAGGTACAGCATCTATTAAAACATTTCGCTGAAGGATAATCAGGCTCCACGCCTACCAAAGAAAGCTAGTATAGTGCAATGAAGCATTAGATCTAAACCAAAGGTACCTGGTTCATATCTAATCTTAGCTAAGAGCTTACTTCAGGGGTCTCAGCTCCCAGTCTGTAATATGGTATTCCAATAACATAATATCTATGGGAATGTTGGTGTAGCAATTGCTCAGAGAATGTTTATGCAGCACTTAGAGTGACACAAACATATGTAGTGTTTGGGGACCTATCAGAATATGGACCATATCAATCCAAACAGGAGATTTACTCCTGTTTTAACAATATTCTCTCTAGCCATTAAGGTGTCCTTTTCCTGTGACTAGATCTGTAAAGATCAGAAAGGAAAGTTGCAAATTCTTTCCCAGTGTCAGCACTCCAGTGGAGGTGCAGCATTGAAAGGGAAAGAAATCATATGATCCTGACAACCCATTTGCTTGTAGCTTCCAAATACCCATTTACTCGTAGCTTCCATGGAGGAAGGCCATGGGGGTGGTTTGTTTCTGGGAGTCACTCCTCTCCATGAAGTAGATATGCACATATAATTACATATCAGTATAAGAAGTTGTCTTGTACTAAATCATACCATTAATCCACCTAACTCAGTTTTCTTTTTGTGACTCGTGGTGGTCTCACTGATATTACCTGAGGTCCTCTAGCTAATGATGCCAAGGATTGGATCCAGGACTCCCTGAATGCAAAGCATGTATTTTGCCAGTGAAGAATGCTTTCTCCCTGCCAACATGGCACTAGACTAGTAACATCTAAAGATCCTAAATTAAGGAACATTCTGAAATGTAGCCAGAGATTGTCAGACTTCTGTTGTACTCTGAGCCAAAAGGCTTAAGATGGCCGTTTAAATCATATGTTTTTCTTCACAGGGTCCCAGTTCATTTTGTCTTGACTGTATGAACTCTATAATTAAATCATAACAGACATTTTTCTTTAGTTCAGTTAGAAGACTGTTAGATTGAGTAAGGCTTATTAATATTTTTAACTCTAGTGAGTCAAGTAGAATATGAGGCATGTACAGTAAAATAAGCAAAATAAAGGTTTAAAAATATATCTCTCAAGTTGGAAGACGATTAACATACCGAGCTTAATTCTTCTCAGCTTGAACTCATTGGCAAATTTTTCCAGTTCTCTGATTTCAGGAGAGTCCATGTCTATTGGTTCATCAATTGACTTGTTTTTCTTGCGGAATTCCTGCTTAAAATCAGCAGTGGAAGGGTCCTCTCCAAGGATGGATGGATGCATGGGAGTAAAGCTGTGGCCTAGAGCACATGAACTGGCACTTAGAGTATGGTCAGGGAATTTATAAAGACAAGGGGTAAGGCCACCTGTGAGAAATCAAAAAAAAAAGGGCCATAGATAGTGGACTGTTCTTTTCTAGACAAATTATAATTTAGAACTTGTGGTTTATAACATGCCATACAGAGACCTACCATTGAGTAGGGCCACATCTTAGAGACAAAGCACATGCTTTGCATGCAGAAGATCCCAGGGTTCAGTCCTTGGTATGTCTGGTTAGAAATGACTGGAGGCCCTGGAGAACTGTTGCCAGTCAGAGCAGACAGTACTGACCTCAAAAAGCCAATGGTCAGAGTAAATGTAAGGCTGTTTCATGTGTTTAGACTGACCTTCCTCTGTGTTAAATAGGATAGAGTGGAGGTTTTACCACTACTGTAAATTACTCAGCACAATACAGATTCTGGAAATTTGTTCTGACCAAAATGAAAGCCAGCTTTCCCTTGTTTTTATCGAGATTAGGGTAGTAATTTTTTTACAGATTGTTCCAGTGGAACTTGTGAGTCACAACCTCTCTTCCATGGAAAATCTCAGCTGTGGTAAATTTAGAGCGTAAAAAAATGGAAACAAAGTTAAATATTCTAATTATTCAGACTAGTGCTTGTTTTCATATGAGTAAACTTGAATAATTTCTATCAAGACAGAAATAGGCTGAAATGTTAATTTCAACTCCATGGCAAGCAATTCAGCCGTCATGAAGTCCTCCTAATCTTAAAGATTTGGATAAATACTATTTAGCATAACTTCAGTTAATCAGATTCTTTTATCTAACATCATTTATGGTTTCTCCATACATAACACAGGTTGTTGTCTCAATGGTGGTGAGAATGGAACAATGTAAGAAGAGAATAAAAACAGAAAGGGTGAATACTAAGGGTCCAACCACCATTTTATTGTAATCTCAGTATGTACTGCAATTAAATTGATTCTCCAAGACTAAAAGGCAAATTTTATTGCTGTATAATAGTCAGTGTGTTATTATAGCTTTGCTGTGTTTGATTATTTTTTTCTTTGTGTTCCTTGAGGAGTTGTTTTAAGACGGATTAGTCATTTGAATTTTATTATTGCTGGTCTAAGTTTGTTGTATAAGCTTTTATTGTTGCTATTTACTTTAACCGCTATTTTGATTTTGCAGTTTGTCTTTAATATGACTATAAGCTATCTCAGCCTTTTTCTAGAAAGGCAGCAGGAAAAAAACCCTAAATAAAACACACATACACACAGAGAGATATTTAAAAAGCTGCATTGTATGGTCTTCGGGGACTATCTAAGCAAGTCCAGTTAATTATTTAATTATTTTTAAGACCTTTGTAAAGTCTAAATTGATTGTCCAAGACCAATAGGCAAATTTTATCACTGTATAATGCTCAGTTCACTCTATTGAACTCAAAGGTGTTCAGAACAGCTGGGATTGTGCCAAAGGTAAGCTGTATGTGATCAGTCCAGCTCACTAGAACAATACTCACTAGATCCATGTGAGTATTCTCCTCATATGAGCAGCATAACACTAGAAAAGCAAATGTATGCAAATAATCTTCTGTGAATACCAAAAATCATGACTTTCAAAAAAGACAAGAAAAGTTTCACACAAACAGTGGCATACCTAGCCTATTTGGCGCTTGGGGGAGATAATATTTTAACACCCCCTCTATTTTTCCCATAAAGTCACAGCTGACTTATGGCAACCCTGTAGGGTTTTCAATGCAAGAGGCGTTCTGAGGTGGTTTGTCATTCCCTGCCTCTATGTCAGCCCTGCTTAGCTTCTGAGATCAGGCTAGGCTGGAGCTATCCAGGTCAGGGCCCCTCCTCTATACAAGAAAATTATTTTCACTAATAATCATGAAGTAAAACAAATAATAATTAGCTCCCCGCTCCCAGTCTTTGCCGCCCCCCTGAAAATTATCTATCTACAGGGCTACACTAAGACCCAAAGAAGTTGCCCCATCTTCCATTGTTTTAAAGGACTAAAGTCAAACCAGAGAATCTTTGCAGTAGAGACAGAACGTGGGGGGCATTTTTGCAAGCCCAGCAGAACTAGTGCAATGAACAGTGCCCAGCAAACTCATTGCCACTGTAACAATGCCAGCTGATGTCAAGCACAGAATCAGAGTCCAAGCAAGGGAGGGGGGATTGGAGGCCCAGCAGAACCAGTGCAATGTACAGTCCCCAGCAAATCCAGTGCCTTCAATTCATAATATTAAAAAAAAGGTCTGCCACTATACTGCTCTTAAATACATTCTGTCACCAAGCAGGATAGGAATGAGAAGGTCTTGAGACCAAGAAGTGAAAATAAAAGGGGGGGGGATGCAGAAAAATTAGGTGAAGGGAGACAGAAATGAATGAGAAATGACATGAAGGCTGGCAATTTTTACAGTAGGAGTTGTACAACAGTGGAATCAGCTGCCTATGGAGGTGGTGAGCTCTCCCTCATTGGCAGTCTTTAGGCAGCAGCTGGACAAACACTTGTCAGGGATGCTCTAGGTTGATCCTGCATTGAGCAGGGGGGTTGGACTAGATGGCCTGTATAATGGCCCCCCTCCAACTCTGTGGTTCTATGATTCTATGAGAAACGTATGGAAAAGAGGGAAATAAGTTATGAGATGGAAAGGTTGTTTAATCTTGCTGCAACACCCTAACTACTGCTTAGCAAGATCTGGCTGAGCTGGGTACAAACAAACAAAGAAAGAAAGGCTAGACTATTGGAGAAAATGACTTGAAGGCTGGCAATTACTGTGGCAGCTATCAGGGTGCTGGCTTGGTCGTATATAATCTGATAAACTAGGGTTACCTGATATCCTCTTTCTAGAGGACATATCCTCTCTTTTTTTGTGTGTGTGTCCATCATCTTTTGGACTTTAAAAAAAACCTGATGAAAATGTCCTCTTTTGTGGGTGGAAGGTTAGGAATATTCCGGGTTAGTAGCAATTATCACAGTTTAAATAGTAAGAGTATTTAAAATGAGATTTGTCATAGTGATCACTTGTTTAAAGTAGTAATTTGAGAAATGTGTCCTCTTTTTTGCTTTTCAAAATATGGTAACCCTAGTTAAGCAAGTTTGCATCAGTCTTGGATAAAGGGAAGTCTGGCCAATTCTAGGCCTTTTCCGCATTAGACCTTAAATCCTGGTTCAACACTGTCCCCGGACTTACATTCTAAACTACACTCGAGTTCACCCCCTGTAATTATCTCGGGGTATTTTTTGTTTCCACATTACATTGAGGTCACCCTGGTTTCGCCCCACACTTGTCCCGGGATAAATGGATGCTGTTATAACCAAGGATAAATGCAAGGTATTGTGTTGCGAGTTGAACTCTGATAAAACCAGGGACGAGATCCAAGCGCAGAAAGGACCCTAGAGTACTTTTTGTTATGTTCAGATTTCCCTGTGCCCCTAGTGGCTGCTGCCAGAACTGCATTTTTAAAATAAAAGGAAACACTTTTGGCTGAACGCAGCATGATGCTGGCTTCAAGGGCCCTTTTTCAAGGGCCTTCCTCAAGCTGCACCCAGGGTGGAGTGCACCTCTACCCCACCCTTGGTAAGCCACTACACACAAGTATGTTTCTTCTGATATCCCATGCAAGTAGACTGCTCATGTGAGCATTTATTTACTGGCAACTAGATCCTCAGTTCTACTGAAATCAACATGGATAGTGTCATTCATTTCTACAAGACCTTCTCTTGATTGCACTTCTTGTCTTTTTCTTTCTGACTTTTGTTACTTAGTAAATCCTTCCGAATACAAGTGGTATGCCCATCTGTTTCATATGTCTAGGTTTAAATCCCCGGCATCTCCAGTTAAAACCATCAGGTAGTAATGTGAAAGATCTCTATGCCTGAGACTTTGGAGACCCATTGCCAGAGTAAGAAATACTGACACTTCATGTATGCCTTGGGGAGCCTATTTGGGTGGAAAGGCGGAATAAAAATGTTTTAAAAATAAATAAAACTTAAATGTGTTCACCAGCTCTGCTTTCCTTAATTTGGTTTTACTGGAAACTTTAAGTGTTTGAAAAGTTTATATTTTATAGAAGATTTTTTCCAAGATTTTTTAACAATAGTCACAAACATAAGTATATCAATTTATTGGCATTTCTCTGTGCTGACTTCGCATAAAGAACAGCCCGAGCTCTCTCATCATCTTGCTCTGTTCTGCAGATAGTCAAAGGACCCCAAACTGAATGCAAAACATACGGCACATGCTTCGCACATGAAGTACTTTTTAAAATGTAAAATTTCATTATTATTTTTTTTGCACAAAAAAAGATTGCACAAAAATGGGTGAACTTGCCTTGTAAGCTACCAACTCCATTCACGACATTGGGATGAGGCATGGTGCAGGTCTGCAAAATGCGACTTTGAGAGAGACTAGCTGCTAACATGTCAGAAGCTGCAGGCTTGATGCCTATTGACACAAACAAACAAACATCCAAGAAGAGACTGCAAGGCTGTCTTGAGCTCTTTCCAGGAGAAAGGTATGACAGTAGGTTTTTAAAACAAATAATTATCAATATGTATATAAATAGATCGTATCTATTCTTTGGAAAATAAATAGATAAGAACCACCAACCAGGAATGATTTGCACCTAAATACTTCTGAAATGGCACATTTAAATTTCTCCAAGGATTTTGGCAATTCCAAATTGGAACTGATGCATTAGGATTTTTTAAAAGAAAACTTGTACAGAATACTGGGCACAAGCACTTTGCCACCGCTTCAGTTTGTTCATGCCTAGTCCAATACATTATCATCATGCATATGTGCATTGATAAAACACTGCAAAAAAGCATTTGCAATGTGATTGTGTCATTACATATGATTGTGTGATAATCAAGATTATTTGGATGCAGTGTTTTACTGATGTTGATATTCATGTGTGTGCAATGTCAAAAATCAAAATAAAACGAATTTGAAATGACATTATGTATAGTTGTATCAGGATGCTTTTTTGTGTAGTACTTTGCCAATATGCATGTTTACATCAGTGAAATATTGTACAATATAATTGGCCCTTTCTTACATGCCCAGGGAAATGCTGACCCCACTTTGGGGTCAGGAAGCAATTTTCCTCTGGGCCAGTTTGGCCGGGAATCCTGCAGGGTTTTTCTCATCTTCTGGGCAGGGAAAAGGGATCACTGGAGGTGGGGGGGGAGGTATTTGTGAATTTACTGCATTGTGCAGGGGGTTGGACTAGATGCCCCTGGAGGTCCCTTCCAACCTACCACATTTTTTTTAGTCTTTAAGGTGCTACTGGACTCTTGCTCATTTGTATTACCACATCAAATACATAATCAGATTGGCTATATGGCACTCAAATCCAGTTCAGAGTAAGAGCAATGATTCCTTCCCATGCTTTGAATGTGCAAACATTTTCAATAGTACGCAGCCCAAAAATTAGCAAGAGTGCTCTTTTCACATTGGCGGTGCTGGTTGATGATGGTTGCAACAAATAAGGGGATGAAGAAAAATGGGGCTACACCCAGCAATGTGCCAGCAGAAATAAAAGGAAACATTGCCAGGTGATATGTGATACAAAGTCTTTACACATTTTGTCATGCAGGCTTCATCAGGGGGATCAGATAATTCACCTAGACCTGTCCAAAGCAATTAATTCTCCTCAATATCAAAACACATAGGGGCTTTGTATGATAAAAATCAGTCACTTATCACCTGGCAATTTTTCCCTTTTGTTCTGTAGGTTGCAAAAAATATCATCTTTCCATTTTAATTCAATATGTTACAAAGCTTTTCTTGAAAATGTTTGTGCTGTGTTCCATTGAGGTCCACTTTATGATGCATGGAAGTGCCCTAGGCCAGTATTGAATTTCCAGTAAAAGAGGTCCCAAAGGCAGAGGCCATGTCTCATACATGAAAGCTTCCTGCATCCAGGAGATCTCCAAGAGTTGTTAGAAAGTACATGATATAGCAGCCTTACTGAAGCTAAGGAGGTGGTCTAACTCTGTACCCGTATTGGAGATACTGAGTTCCAACGTGGAACTCAAGGTGGGATACAGTTGAAAGAAAAAGATCTGTGAATCAGTAAGCAGAAGTCTGCTCTGGCATACAGAGCACCACCCATGCGGGATTGAATGAATGTTGTAGATATGCCTTTAGTCATTGCCAAAAAGTCTCTGTCTGAATATCTCCAAAGCTACAGTAACCTTTAGCCACCCTATGGAGGACAAAACTCTCAGCTAGGGTACAGGAACTGGAGAGCTATTCTTACAATAAGAAAAATATGGTAATAAGAAAAAAATGAGTCAGGGCTGACTATATTCTCTGTGTGTGTGTGTGTTAGGTGTTGTCAAGTTGCTTCTAACTTCTGGTGACTCTATGAATTAATGACCTCCAAAACGTCCTGTTGTTGCTCAGGCCTTGCTCAGGTCTTGCAAACTGAGGGTCATAGCTTCCTCTATAGAGTCAATCCATCTCATGTTGGCTCTTCCTCTTTTCCTGCTGCTTTCAACTTTTCTTAGCATTATTAGCTTCTCCAGTGACTCTTGTGTTCTCACAGTATGACCAAAGTACGATAGCCTCAGTTTAGCAACATATTCTGGGCTGAACTGAAATTTTCTCTGGACCTTGTTTTTAAAAGAAATAGTATTACTCTAATGTTATCCTATCATATTGCAATGTAAACTTAAATTATTGCCAACTGCATCTATTTGACATAAATTCCAAATCTCATTGCTTGGCTGGGAGTAGAATGGACACATCTAGATACTCCTCTCTATCTAGCTTAGCTCCAGATGAGGCCCACCCCCCAGAAACATTGTACTTGGATTTTAATATCCTTTAAAAAAAACCTTAGTTGACAACTTTGGTTGAAAAGTGGAATGTTACTAATAAATAAAACCTTCGGTTGGTGGAAACCAGCTGCTTGACAGAAAAAGTAGGAATCATGAATATGAAGTTGGAGTAACTTGGTCTGCTTTGAACATACTGGAAATATTGCCAATATGTGCAGACCCAAAACTCAATGGCTACATATTTTACCCAGAAAACAAAACACTGTATAACCTGAAAAACTGACAGCATGTAGATTTGTGACATTGTAGAATATATATGACTTTTAGGTAACACTGGCTGATCTTCACATATTACATCTAGAGCCTCTTTCTCTAGTCTGCATGTTTAAAGAGGGAATCTGCTGTTTCCTCAGGCAGCCCTGCACCTTGACTTGAAAGTCTTTTCTGATAGCTAGTAACATATTCACAGCCATAATAAAGTATCTGTCAAACCATTAGCATTGTGTCACATCTACACATAGGCTTGGCCATAGTAATGAAGAGTAATTCCAACTAGTATGAGTCATAGATGTTCCAAGGAAGTTTGGAATAGGTTCCAGAACTGAGGTCAGCTACAGATGAAGTCAAATATGTGATTTAGGAAGAGTCCTTTGTTTCCAGATTGAGAGTAAAATCTTATAGATCCATTTTGTAAAAAAAAAATTAAGAAAGAATTTCTTACCTGCCATCACCCCATATGTAGCCTGCTGGTTTCCATAATGACAAGAAGGGACAGAATAATGCAGACCTGATAGAGTGGCTCCCAAAGTTGCCATGGCAAAGCATATGTGGGAACATTAAAGAGTTGGGATCAAAAACAAAACAGATGAGACTGGTAAGAAAATTCAAGATGCATCCTTTCAGTCAGAAGTTAGGGTATTATCATGACATTTTGGATCTGTCTCAGTCAAGCCACCAGAAAGCCAGTTCTCATAGTCAGGCATATGGTAAAACAGCAATCCAAATGTATGGCTATACATGCAGGTTTTAAATCAGATCAAATTTAGCAGTCAAGACAAAAGAAATCTGTGGTTGAGAAGAAACACAAGAAGTCTGATCTGGATATATAGTGAAGAAATCAGACAAACACTTTTTTAAATTTTGAACTCTGAATGTATCCATTCATCCCCCATTCTTATATATCATGTCAGATGGCCCCACATGGCTTCCACAGTAAAGTACACAATGTAGATTATAATTATTTTTCACTTGAATATACAGCATATGATAGGTCTTCGATTTTCATAAGGAGACAGCAATCCGATGTTGTATCAACCCCATACTCAAAACCATAAATGGTCACATACAGAATGTACACAGAAACCTCTTTCAGACATGAGCAGTCATTTTTCCAACTAAATGTGTGTAGTAGATAATTGTTGAGTGTACTAACAAAAGCACGGAGAGAGAACTGGGATTGTTATCTGCCGTCTCTACCAATGACTTCCATGCATTCAAGATCCCATGTTCATAGGGGCTAATGCACACTCACCCAAACATGTGAAGGTTCTAATACACAATCAACCCTCTTGAAAAAAAAATGTGGGAAAATGGATCGTGCAAACTGTGTGCTTTTTAACTGAAAGTATATAAATGGTTAGGGTTGCAGTTCTGAATCCCTTCTCTCTCTCACGCTTAAAATATTTATTATTTAGGAAATTTGTACATGACATCTCCAGACGTACTCCAGGAAGCTAACAACTAAACAAGTCAACAAAGCAAAGTCAATAAAACAAGTCAGTAAAACAAATTATGCAATAAAACAAGTCAAGCCAGTAGAACACATAAATAAAAAACAATAAAACATGGCAATAAAAACAAGTCAAGCCAATTTTTAAAAAAGGTTAGTCTTAGTTGCATCCCATTTTATTCAGCCAGAGATATCAACTTTGTTCCATGTATCATTCTTACTTTAACCTAGAGTTATTTAATGCATATGTGCACATCTTAAGGAAAACATGATCAGATCACAGAACAATCATTGTTTGGGAAACTTCAGAATTCAGAGCTACAATACAATTCTGGGATCCCAGATATGAATACATGTTAAATCACCAAACAGCTAAATTCTCACAGTACTAGTAAAAGAAATGACACACAAGAGGGGGGAAAATTGACACAAAGGAATAGCAGCTTGGCGCCACCAGAGTGTTTCTGTGGACAGAAGGGTTTTTGCCTGTGATTCATAATGTTCTGTTCCTCTCCCCGTTGCAGCTCAAAATGCCCCTCACACAGTGCTCCTGGGAGACAGGGGATCTTCAGGAGTAGCAAGGAACATTTGGACCTGCAGCAGGAGAGGGGAGATGTGAAACCTGCATACCACTGTTCAAATCCTTCCATGCATGGAAACAGTTTGGTAGATCCAAGCCAGCCACTACAGTTTTTCATTCTTTCAGTCTTGTTTTAAAATAAATACAAATCTTGAAAGTATTCTATTTCACATTTAATTAATAACTCAGCACTTGTTGCTTCAATTTTCTGGAGTTCATACATTGGGGTCTACCATACTGCTTAAAGGTCAATGGTCTTGGAAGCATAAAGGTTGGTGTGTTGGTCTGAAGCAATAGAACAAAATTAAAATCCAGTGGCACCTTTAAGACCAACAAAGTTTTATTCAAGGTGTGAGGTTGATGCAGTTCCATTTCATGCGGCTTGAATAATAAAATTCACACCTTGAATAAAACTTTGTTGGTCTTAAAGGTGCCACTGAACTCTATATTTGGTCTTGGAAGCAGTTAGAGTTCACTATAAAATAATATACTTTCCTTGTAATCTACCTTATCACCTGTCCTGATATGTCTCTGAAATTAAAATGACACATTATACTCATACAAAACTTTACAGAATCTGTAAAGAGAGTTGCAGTTTTTCATCACTGACTTTCATGTATCCCTAATGTAATCATTTGAGGAAAACAGAAGGCAGAAGAAACTAACAGGATCCTACAGTCTATTTCTGCTGGTGCAATGACACATCACAAAGAAGAAGGGGGACAGTTTTCACCTTTTCTTTTCCACTGCAGACGCCAATATAATGCTCAGGGTTATTATTGGGGGTTTGGAAAGTTCTTATTTTCTTGTGGGAAACAAAGGGCTACAGTAGGAGGAGTCAGCTTCACAAGCAGATCATAGGATCCAACCATAGTAAAATTTTCTGTCAGTGAGTGAGATGTTATTTGGTCACGTCTTGTCATGGATTACTCATAGAGATCCAAATTCTGCAGTGCTTCAAATAAAAACAGCTAAGATGGCATGAGTTTTGCTGTCCTTTGATCTTCATGGAAAGAAAGTTTTGTTAGTTAACCATCCTGCCTTATTTTGAAAACTTATTCTAAAAAGTCTTGATTCTGTGACAGATTGTATACAGTCCTGCAGACATGTGGAAATGTGAGTTGAGCAGACAGTGCTTAATAGGAGTTGATATTTCCCCCTACTACTGAAGGTATCTCCAGAAAGCCTTTGTAGTGATACATTGTGGCATGATACACTAACACATTAGGACTCCAAGCATGCAATGAAGCATCTGCGTGAGCACCACCAGACCAAATTCATTCAGCTCATATTTTGGTCATCATTGAGAATGGTGTGATTTAACATTTGAAAAAAAAAGACTGCAAAAACGGGGCACCTTTTATCATGGAGTTTAAAAAAAAATGGATCCCTTGAACAAGGAGGAAAGCAGTAGGATAAAACCCTCTTTTTTGTGTTAGTTAATTGATTCAAAATGAAGGGAGACATAGGAACTTTACCAGCATTTTTAAAACTCTTTGTAAAATACCATCTCCCTGCCTGTTGTCATTTTGTCCCAATGTACATGAACTTATCTGCTAGCTGGTGGTGTATCTGATGATATGGTTTTCTGTTCCTAAATAGTACACCGCCATAAATATATCTGACTTTCACTCAAACGTGTTTGAGATACAACCTTATTCCATTAGAAAGTAATGGATTAGGAGAAAATGAAAGTCTACTTATAATTACAAATGGTCATTCTTATTCTTAATAATAATTCCATTTTAGCATCCTGATCATAAACTCTTTTGCTTTGAAGTAGATTTCAGTGGAAGTCCTTTCTATATATGTGGCACAGAAACACAATCCAAATGTTACAACGCTATAGTTCACATTTCTTACTGTAGCTATTCAATGCAATATAATAATGTGGACCTGCACATGGACTGCCTCTGGTGTTAGCAGGAGAAAATAGCATAAAGGCTATAATTTTTAAAAAGTAAATACAGACCAGTATTTTCTTCCAGAAAAAAATCAGTATGTTTACATATTTCTTTCCCAAAGTATTGGTTATACATCCTGAAGATTTCAAACATTATATAATTATTAATATTTCCCATTTTATTTCAGTCTGAAGTGCCTGATCCAGATTGTCGCTTTAACTCATACTCACAAGAAGTCTGCTACTTAGAGAATGTCAACAGGAAACCTCTTATGTGCCATGGCAGACAGGCCTTTGCTGATGAAGGGCTTCTGTCTCATGCCCTGAAACTTCTTCTTTTCCTCATCCTTTTCCATTTTGCTTTTTTGTTTGTATTGAACATCTAGATGAAAGCTGGCATACTATTTTGGGATATTTTGTTTTGTACTGTTTTTGGAATTTTTAATGGTGCAACACAGCTATCTTTGAAACATACTGATAATTTTTTATTAGTTTTTTGTCCCTAATTAACATCTTCCTCTTTCAGAATTTCAGCAATTGTTGCTTTCAGCTTGTATTTTGTCTTTGACATAGTAAAATAAAATGAAGATAATATTCTATTCTATTCTATTTGCTGTGGCTTGCATTTGTTTGAATGCAGAGACATTGATGAAGCTATATACTAGTTAACCATAAGGAATATTTCATGGCACTTAGAACAAGTTGATGGTTTTGGTCAACCAAAACTGAAATAAAATAACTAGCCACTGAAATCAAAGGAAATTGATCTATGAGGAAAATTGTTCAGGCTTGGAGTGCTTTGCAGCTTGGCATATGTTTACATTCTTGACATCTCGACTTCATAAAACAGCATAAAATTGCTTCTGTGGCATTTTTTGCACAAAAAATAAGAAACCAGATTTATACTGGATTTTAAGTGGACCCATTAGTGTTAATCATTCAAAAAATCAGCAGAATGTGATTAATCAATAGTAACATTTTAACAGAAAGCATATGTGGCAATGAAAACTCTAAAACATTTACATTGTATACATAATTACAAATGTAGCATTGTCATTTTTAGTTTCTCCTTGAATCTTTTAGTTATATAATTATGATAATCTTGCATTCAAATTGTCTGCAGTATCCTAAAGAGCTTTTTAAAGTTTTTTTCCCCTGCATATCCTTTTTTCTTAAAGCACTTGCTTAGCATGTGAAAAATGCGGAGGTAGTAAAATAGAACATAGAAAAGAACAGAATTGTTATTATAATAAAAAGTACCTGTAGATACCACATTAGTGGCATGATTGGAGACGGGTAAACACTCTGCAGCACTATGGTGCATTATCAGAGGCAGAGTGGGAGACGACTCAGCATTCAAAGGGATGAAAGTGTCAGTGGAAGGAAAGGCTTGACAACTCATTCCCACCAAAAAGGAGAAATAAAGAGATGTTTTGCCTTGCTTTTCTTCCAAGCTTATCTTATGCAGTTCAGTAAAGTTCAATTTCTATTGCAACTCTTTCACTTGCATATATACATGACCCAAACTACGATGCCCAGGGTGGTCGTGTGCAGGTATTTATACCATGTGGAAATCTTTTGATCCATTTTAATGAGCTTTGCTCAGCTGTATGGCTAGATCATTCTGGAACCTCCTCCCTTCCCACCCAAACACAATAGACACCAAATTAATGAGCGGAAACCAGAGACACAATTTTGCAGATTCTATAAAGCTAGCTTTTGTGTAGTAACAACATTGGATAGGTAGCTGGAAGCAGTTCTTTTATCCCAATTTCTGCTCACAAGATAGTTGTAGAAAGCTAGAGTTATTTATCTGTAGTAACACCTGTCCAAAAAAGAAGGGGGCAGAAGGCCTCCACAGGGATTTTTTTTCTAGACAAGGTAACTGGCTGAAAAACTAACATCTTTAAATTAAAAAATATGCAAGAAAATTAGCACAAAAACTGTATGGATGTGATCTGATTTTTTAAATATTAAGGGAAAATGAGATTCAGAAATAAATATTGAGGCTTTATATAAATGTCACAAACACAATAGAGTTTGCTTGTGATAAGCACAAAGCCAATTTATTTGTGGTATGGACAATTTGCTTCTTCTTTTGCCATTCCTCCTTCCCTTAGGGAGCCTTTGGGCTAATTCTGATTCATTGTGGCATCAACATGTGGGCACTTTTAACAAAATGGGGTTAGTTTCTTTCCCAGCCACTGGGATTTCAAACCATGGCGTAATGCCTCTTAGAATCTTGGTTACCAAAAAATAAACAATGCCAATTACTTAAAGTACCCACACTTCGACATCATGACTAACCTAATCCAGGAATCTTCAACACACAATCATAGAAGAGAGGGGGGAAGAGACAAAGAACATGAGATTTCCTCTTCCCCTCCAAAAAAGGTTCACACTTATCACAAATTCCACTTTGTTTCTGATGTCTCAATAGAGTTTCACTGATTATATACACACACATACATACAAGTGGAGACCCGCAAGAAACTTGTGGGATGGTTATCATTTGTCACACCTTTGCTTCCTCTCCTAACCCCCTACCTCTCTCACACTATTTCTCCCCTCTTCCCCCCTTTTCTTACTCTCTATTTCTCCTCCATGCATGTGACTTCCTCTCTGACCTGTCATCTTTCTGTTTTTCTGCCTCCCCACTTAATCACTGTTTCTCTCTCTTTCTGCCCCTACCCCATAATTCTTTCTTTCTGCCCCCATCACTCTCCCAGTCTCCTGCCTGCTTCCTCCCCCACTCCGCAGAGCAGCAGCAGTGGTGGCAGTGCTCCTAACCACCCACTGGCAGCAGTCTGGGAATCACAACGGATCTCCCAGCTACAGAGATCAATTCACCTTAGGCTGCCAGCTCCAGGTTGGGAAATTCCTGGAGAGTTGGGGGTGGAGCCTTGGGACAGTGAGGCTTGGGGTGGCAAGCAGCCTCAGCAGGGTATGATGCCATAGACTCAACCCTCCAAAACAGCCATTTTATCCAGGGGAACTGATCTCTGTCACCTGGACAACAGTTGTAATTCTGGGTGATCTCCAGTCCTCACCTGGAGGCTGGCAATGGTGGTTCTTGTGGAGGAAATGGCTGGAGGGTGGAGTCTATGACATTACACCAGTCCAAAGTTCCTCCCCTCCTGAAATCTTACCCTTAAACCTCCACCCCTTAAATGTCCAAGAATTTCCCAACCTGGAGTTGGCAACCCTATTTCCTTCCCACCCAACAGCCAACATACCTTTATCTGCCTCTCTGTCTTCTGCTTTCCATCTCTACCCCCCAGCATCTACCTAGGAAAATTACAGTCTTTCTCTGCAGTGGGGACCAAAGCAGCTCTCATTATTCCCTCCTCCTTTTTATCTGCACAACAACCCTGTGAGGTTGGTTAGGCTGAAATATGTGACTGGTCCAAAATCACACAGTCAGCTTCCACTGCAAGATGGGGATCTGAACCTGGGTCTTGCAGACCCTACTTTGAAGCTCTAAGTGCTGCACCTCACTGGCTTTCATAGGGTGGCTGCTGATGAACAGTAGCAAGCAGCCGAGGCTAGGTGAGTCATGCAAATCAGGGGGGACCTGGCAACCCTAGACTACTGCCAGGCCTAGAGTTGCCAACCTCCAAATGGGACCTGGAGACCCCCCAGAATTACAACTGGACTCTAGAC
>NW_015163654.1:140337-140469 GCF_001447785.1 Gekko japonicus | reverse complement strand
GGCACTGGCAACCCTTGTGAGGCCTGGCCCCAAGGCTCCCTCCCTCCCTGAAACACCAAAAGAGGCCAGGAAAGGGCCCTTCCCCCACCCTTTTACTGACAGAGCCAGTTAGAAGCCCCCCTCCCGAACATT
>NW_015163654.1:125673-139561 GCF_001447785.1 Gekko japonicus | reverse complement strand
TCAGGTGTAGGAAAGGAGGTGGGATGGCTTCCAACACACTCCATCCACCTCCTACACCTAACAGGTGGTTGTCTGTCAGGTGCAGCCCCACCTCCACAGTGGCTTCTAATACTCCTCCCCCTCCCCCTCCTACACAGGACAGGGAGCCTGCCCCAGCAGTAATGCCTTAGTGATCCTGCCAGCCCCACCTCCACAGTGGCTTCTAATACTCCTCCCCCTCCCCCTCCTACACTGGACAGGCAGCTGCCTGTCAGGTGTAGGAGAGGAGGTGGGATGCTTACAGCCGCCGGGGAGGTTTGCTCAGCAGGATTGCCTTAGCACTGCTGCTGGCCCAGCCTCCCCGATGCCTTTACATACAATCCCCCCCAACACCAGACAAGCAAGTGTCTGTCAGGTGTAGGAGCAGGGCCAGGGTATGAATGTTTATGGGGAGATAGTAAAGGACAGTTCTAGGAGCCATTTTGATGCTTGCCTCCCTCATGAACTGGAAGAAATGTCCACCACATCACCACTCCCTCACACCAACTCCCCCTCTCACCTCTTACTGCCCCCAAGAAAGCTCCTGGCAAACGTCGAGCCAGATACACCAATGCTACAAGGAGGATCACCCTTAGGTGCTTAAAACAACACAGTCTCCATATGAGCAAGGAGTTGCCTTAACAGATGACTTCTTCTTAAATGTTGCCTGCTCCAGAGTGAGCTCACCAAGCAGCCTGGTGATCTTAGCACCTGAGGGCAGAACCACCAATGTGGGCTACAGAGAGGCCTTTCAGCATAGAAAAAAAATGTACATATGTCTCACTTCATTTTTTACACTACAATCTTCTCCATTAGAATTCCTACAACAAATGTTACATTTCAAACTTCACATCATCAATATTATAACTGGATTGATAGAACTTAAGCACCATAGTGAAGCACAGGTATCAGGCTAGTGTGTATTTGTATGTATACACACACACACAAGGAATAAGGCCCATTGTGGAAATAAATACAATGAGCTCTAGAAACAGGCTCCTCCTTTTGATCTGCACAACAAGCCTATGAGGTAGGTTAGGCTGAAAGTCTGTGACTGGTCCGAAATAACCCAGTCAGCTTCTACAGCAAGAACCTGGGTCTGGCAGACTTTGCTCTTGAGCACTAACCGCTATGCCACACTGGCTGTCATGGAGGGGGGCAGGGTATCATGACACAAAGTCCACCATTTTCTCCAGGGGAACTGATCTTTGCCATCTGAAGAGCAGTGTTAATTCTGAGTGATCTCCAGCCCTCACCTGGAGATTGGCCACAATGGTTTTCCAGGAGAAAAAAGTACAGTCTTTCTCCACAGTGGGGACCAAAGCAGCGTACATCATTCTTCTCTCCCCCTTTTGATCTGCACAACAACCCTGTGAGGTAGGTTAGGCTGAAAGTCTGTGACTGGTCTGAAATCATCCACTCAGCTTCCACAGTAAGACCCTGGGTCTAGCAGACCCAGCTCTGAAGTGCTAACTGCTATGCCAAACTGGCTGTGGTATCGCCTGATATGACAACTGAACTCCAGACAACAGATCTCGCTCTCCCCCTGAAGAAAATAACTGCTTTGGAATATAAGAATATAAGAAAAGCCAATGTTAAATTAGGCCAATGGCCCATCCAGTCCAACACTCTGTCACACAGTGGCCAAAAATACCAGATGCCATCAGGAGGTCCACCAGTGGGGCCAGGACACTAGAAACCCTCCCACTGTTGCCCCCCCAAGCACCAAGAATACAGAGCATCACTTGGAGAGTGGAGCATTTGGCATTCTATTCAGTTGAGGCCTCTCCCCTCCCCAAACTCTGACTTCTGTAGAATCCACCATAAAATCTCCAGGAAGTTCCCAACCTAGATTTGGCAACCCTAGTCAGGACTGACCCCAATGAGTTCCTCACAAAGGCCAAAGTAAGCCTGGAAAAGGCCTCCTCCCCATTTTACTGAAAGAACCAAGCTTGGTTGCCTAACAACAGCCACTGAGGGAAAAGTTAGCCCCGCAGCAGGAGAAGATAATGGTTTGACGGCCACTGGCCCACCTCAGTAGCCAGTCAGCCGTGGATAAGCCAAGCAGTAGAAGCATCTTTGTCAGGAGAGGCAGCCGTTTTGGCAGTTTATTCTATCAGGGAAGTGGCCAAGCTGGCAGTGGGTGGGGGAGAGGAGCAGACCCAGCCCCCAGCCAATGGCACACAAGTACTCTTGAGTGGTGTTTGATGGGCCAGTGGCTGATGGAGTGTACAGCACAGCCAATGGGAGAGCTGGAAAGTGCCAATATGTTGGCCATTTCATATATATATATTTGCATGGCTAGAAAGTATTTAGGAAAGGAACTTTTAGAAAATTAGACCAGTCACGCACATTAGGATCCCTCAAATTATATGCATAAAACACTACAATTAATACTTTACATCTATGAAACAAACAAAATAATTCCATGAACAGTTTGTATCATAGACAGACACAGCCAGCATAGCAAAGAAAACTGATAAAGAAAAAGGATTAAAGGATTTTAAGGGAAGATACTTTCCCATGGACTAACACAGTGTAAATGGCTTTTAAAAACATATAGAAGGCATATTAGCTCCTGTTGCCAAGCTCTGGTTCACTGGGCTTGGACTAAGAAAAGGTATAATTTCATTATGGTCTACAATGGCCTTAAAGCCCAATTGTAAAAAAAATAGGTCTACTTGATATGGATAAAAATTTAAGATAATTTGTTTTCCAGGACACCTGCCCTAGTACCAGATTTCTGAAAAACAATCTCTGAACATATATCACAGAAAGCAAATTGCGTGATCAGGAAAAGAGGGTTCCCACGGTGCTCAAAACACAGGTGAAGAAGGGATGAGTATATAAGGTTAATTTCCTTGTGATTCTGTGAGTCTGAGGAATGTGTGCAGGGAATGTGTCTTCAAGAAACTATTGTCTGTAAAATGTAAAAGATCTGACAAAGTAATTCATTTTTTTTCAAATTCTTGGAAGCATTATCTTCCTGTCACAAGAGAGAGAGGGGGTATAAATGTACTAGATCTCTCATATACCCTAGAAAACTAATATTCCCCCTTACAGGAGCAGCAGGAACAGGGAAGAGAAGAAGCTGGCCCCACCAAACACCAGCTAGTCAGAGTCTCCCATTCCTTTAAATGTTAAAGGACTAGAATCCCCACCTAACTGCTGATGCTGACTAACAGCTGGCATCAGCGGTTAGGTGGGGCTTCTAATCTGTTTAAAATTTAAAGGGATTGAGATATGAACCAACCACTGCTTGGTGGGCCAGCTTCCACTCTCTCCCTCTCCACTCCTGTCCCTCCCCAAAATTGAAACATTGTTGGGATGAATTTTCATTACTCCCAGAATTCTGGGAGTGTTTTGGGTAATTTTGGATATCTCTAAGCCTGTCTGAAATAGTTACGTTCAGGTTTAATTTCAGCTTGAGTATATCTGAATGCACACACTCTACTGGCAATATTGCTTGCTATCTAATGAAAAAGAATTCTTAGAATGGGCCTTTCCTTTTGCCACTAAAGTCCTGTTTACTCTTCTCTATTCTCCTTAAAGCTGATTTTAGGACTGGCATATCTTTTGGGATAGATGGGATAGACTGTGGTGCATCAGAGAGGGAAGCAAGAAGGAAACTTCAGCAGAAATCGCCTGCCCCCTAATTCCTCAGAAAGTTCTCAGAACTCCAAAACTGATCATTTCCCTTAAAAATGAAGTTCTGTTCAGATGCACCCCTCTATTTCCGAGCGTTTTCAGACTCTCAACAGCCGCAGTTTGGAGGTTCCATGCGGCTGTTGAGAGAAGAGTGAAGGGGGAGAGAGCCATTCTGTGACCTTCTGTTCATAGTTAATTGGATCCACCCAATGGTCAGTTGAACTCAGTGCTTTACAAATCCATCCTAACCAGAGTTATACCCTACCAAGACAACTGAACCATGGCCTGGATAGTCAGATCTTGGAAGATAAACCTGGTCAGCCCTGGTTAGTACTTCAAAGGAAGACCACCAAAAAAATCCAGGGTTGCTGCACAGAGACTGGCAATAGCAAACCACGTGTGAGCCCTACAGGGTCACCATAAGTCAGCTGCAACTTGATGACACTTTCCACCACCACCAAGAGCATTGACTTCAGCAGATTTAGAATGGTCAGGGTATTTTCAGTGGTATTTTACTTTTTCTAGATTGCTCTCAATAAACAAGACAACTCAATTTTAGTCCAGTAGAACCACAGAGACCAACAGGTTTTTTGGGGGTATAAGCTTTTGAGAGTCAAAGCTTCCTTCACCAGATATCTGACAAAATGAGCTTTGACTCTAGAAAGCTTATAGCCTAGAAGTCTTGTTGATCCCTAAGTTGCTACTGGACTTGAATCTAGCTGTTCTACTGCAGACCAACACATCTACCTTCTGAAATCCAATAAAGAGGAAAGATGTAAAACTCAAGAAGTTGAATCTTTGATGGACATCTAAATTTGATATAGCAGTGTTAACCATATTTATGGTTTCATTTAAAATGCACACTGGGTGCATTCAAAATGCATCTTTGTGTTAATCCACAGCAGTCAAAGCACACAACCAAGTGTTTTGTGTGAGGTGACTCTTTTTGTTTGGTTGTTTGTAGTGGCTTCCTACGTGCAGTGAACAATCCATCAGTTCATTGAGAACGAGAAGAGGATAGGCAAAGAAAACTCAGCATCATAATGAAGACAGAACAACTGCCTGAAGACACCAAGAAACACATCAAAGAATATAGATGCAATGGTAAAAAATAGATAGTGTTCTTGTGGACATATTCTCAATGCTTCATTAATGGATGAATGAGTCTGAGAACCCTCTTACCATGAGCAAAATGCAAAATATGGCGGCCAAAAGTAGGACTCTGGTTGCTTCAATTTCCTATAGACATTTGCTCACAATTAACTGAAATTAAGCCTTATTTTGATGGGCCTCATTTTGATTAGCATGCTGAATATTATTCATTGTTAATAACATTTTGAGAGTTAGTCACTAATAGAAGTTTTAATTTAGTAGAATAGACAGTAATTAGAAGGGAACCAAGATGTTAAAATGTCAGTGATGAGATACTGCTTTCTGTTCCCAATCACATCATAAAGGAAAGTTCATGATGGTTTGGGGGGGGGGAGGGATGAAGAGGATCAAGACCTAATGGAGACTATCACATGAGCTCCCCGTAATCCTATTTTCATCTATATTCATATTTGAACTTTGGTTACACATTGCATTCATGAATATTAGGGTATAAGGAAGCAAACATCATCTGTTCAGCATGGCTGATAGTTTAGAGTTTCAGTACCAAACAAAACAGCACACAACCAAAGTGATTTCATCAGCATATTCAGACCCAAAATCAGCTTAGTCTGAAGGTCATTCAAATACCTTTAAGAACAGAATTGTTTTTGCTTAATCTAGCAATATTTTGTGTGTGTTTTTTCATTCTGAGGAGAAAATACTGTCCTTAAAAAAAGGAATAGTACAGTACATCAAAGTGTGCTCATAATCATATGTTTCTGCAAGTGATGGCAATTTTATTTAGAAATCTGTTTTTCCAGTACAAAAGAATAACAGTGGCTGTGGAAACATACACTGCCAATGTATGAAGTCTTCCATGCAAGAATCTCATCTGGTTCTATATACTCATAAGCTATAATGGGTCCAGGGAAGGAAACAGATGAATAATATACATTGGTCACTCAAAACAGTTGTCTTGAATATTATTTATCTCAGAAACCACTATTAATCAGAACCATTAACATTGGACCAAATTGCAATTATTCACGTTCATATTTCTAGGATAACTTGATACAAAGCAAGACAGAACACTTGCTGCTTTGCATAGAAAAGGAAATGTCAGCGGTGCGGCTTACCATGTAGCGGTAAGAACAATTTTGCCTGCTGCTGAAATGACCTCCTCCATGTCTGTTAGAAGTTAAACCAGGACACACGGAAAACAGCAGTGGTGCCCCTGGGTGACTCATCTTCGGCAGATCAGGCAACTGGCTCCCTATCTTTCTCCCCTTCTCCTAGTCACAGTGATCCATGCAATGGTCACCTTCAGGCTGGATGATTGTAACTCGCTCTATGCAGGGCTACCCTTGAGTCTGATCCAGAAACTTCAGTTGGACCAGAATGAAACAGAAACACCATTAAGAGCATACATACAACCTGTGCTTTGCCAGCTGCACTGGCTTTCACTTGAACACTGAGACAAGTTCAAGGTTTTGGTTCTAACCTTTAAAACACTATGCAGAATGGGATCAACATACCTTCAGGACCATCTCTCGCAGTATGTCCCTTAAAGAGCATTATGCTTGACTAGGAAAAAGGCCCATTGTAGAAATAAATACAACGGCCTCTAGAAAGAGGCTCTGGACGGGTGCCCTGGCCTTGGACACTCAGTGTCAATTTGCTGTGGCGACCTCAGCAGTGTATAATGACACTGACTCCACCATTTTCTCCAGAGGAACTGATCTCGCTACCTAAAGAACAGTTGTAATTTTGAGTGATCTCCAGCCCTCACCTGGAGATTGGCAACAATGGTTCCCCAGAAGGGAATAGTTGGTTTGGAGGGTGGAGTTAATGGCTTTGTACCTGTCCGAGGTCCCACGCCTCCTGAAACCTCACCCTCTCCAGGCTCCATCCCTCACATCTCCAGGAATTTCCCACCTGGAGTTGGCAACCCTATCTCCTTCCCAGTCAATCATCAACCTACCTTTATTTCCCCCTCACTCTTCAGCTTTCCATCCCCCACACACCTACAGCCTCTCCCGTGCTCTGAAGCCCTGACTACTACGTCACATTGGCTGTCATATGGGGGCCACCTCAGCAGCATATAAGGATACTGAGCCCACCATTTTCTCCAGGGGAACTGATCTATGCCATCTGGAAAGCAGGTGTAATTCTGAATGATCTCCAAACCTCACCTGGAGATTGGACACATTTTACCTCAGAGCAGCAAAACTGTTTAGAATGTTAGAGGTAAAAGCCAATCAAGTCGCATATGCAAACGACCTCTGTGTTCCGAGGCAGAGGCCAATGAGGCTGCATATGCAAATAACCTCTGTGTTCTGACTGGCTATTGGGGGGAGAGGATTAGAAAAATGTTTAGAATGTTGGAGGCAGGACTCAGGCAAAGCAGCCAGTGGATAGGGAGACCCTCTGAATGACAGTTCAGAGAGCGAACTGATTTTGGAGCATGTAGATTGTTCTAGAGAAGTGCCACCACCATTCGGCTTTTATTTATAAGGGGGATGAACCAAGATTGGCTAGTGATCCCTGGCCCTAAAGATGTTCACTTAGCCTCAACCAGAACCAGAGCCTTCTCGGCGCTGGCACCAGCCTGGTGGAACACTCTACCTATTGAGATCCGGGCCTTGCAGGATTTTATACAGTTCTGTAGGGCCTGCAAAATGGAGATGTTCCACCAGGCCAATGGTTGAGGAAGCAGAGATCTACTTATATTGGCCTCCCCTGCATTGCTGGCTTGCCTCGCATGTGCTGCTTGTCTGTTTACTTTATGTCACCTGCTTGCCAGCCTCACATTCCTTGTCTTTGTGGTGTTCAATCTGCACTGTATTTTGTCTGCCCATTCCCACAGTATCAGTTACCATGCACATGCATGGATATGGTGAGCTACACAAGAGCAGATGGATATGGATTGACCAAATGGTGCCACTGACTGTCTTTGTTGATATACAAATTGTTATTACTGTTAGTGGGTTTTAATTACTTGTTATATTATTTTAAGAGTGGATTACATTATTTATTGTATTCTTGTAACCTGTTCTGAACCTGCTTGCAGGGGAAGGTGGGCTAGAAGTCAAATAAAAATAAAGATACAGCAATAGTGGAGCTTGCATACCAATGAGGGGGAGAGGATGGCGGAAGGTGGGAGGATGGCGGAAGGTGGGAGAAATGACCTGGATATGGGTGGTGGCCTCTGAAGGATGGGGAAAGGGCAGAGGTAATCCAAGTGGATCTATATGTTTTTGAATTACCTTTGGCTTTGGAAGTGAAGCAAAGGGAAAACTGGCACAAATGCAGTCTCAGAAAACCTGGAAAAATAGCAACCAGAAAGCAAACTGAGCACTGAAACTCAATGCAGAAAAGAAAAAAAATTGATGGACATGCATGGTGAAAGCAAGGGAAAACATCTGTGAATAAAAGAAAGTCCTATTCCATGATAATACCAGAATTCACATTCTTCCCAGGAGCTCATAGACTGGAAGGATTAATATATGCTTCTGAAATTTGACATTTTTTAAAATTCCTAAATAGAACTGTTATATCCATGAAGCATTAAAGGGAAATTTATTTCATCCCGTGACTGATTTTGTGACTGTTTCATCTCATAGCTACCACTAATATTATGCAATGACAAATAATTACTAAAACCATGAAGTTTAGAAGTCAGCTTCAATTGTTACCTTGAAATTTAAGAATGAACATGTGAAAAGATAACAGAAATATAAGAGAGAATGGAGGGAGGAGCATTGCGGGAAGCCATTAAGGGGGGGGAGGAGAAAAGAGAAATGGATATATGTTATGTGAAATGTAATGTTGAATATGTTGTTATATCCAAAAATAAAAGTTTGTTTAAAAAAAAAAGGAAGTCAGCTTCAGATTTATCTTTCTGTGAAGGTAACATCACTGTCTTAATTATTTCTTTTCTAAGGGAATAAAACAGCTCTCGTGTGAGGGACTGGATTCTTCCCATAAAGAAGCAAACAGTAAGGATGTATAAAAAGTCAGATTTCTATAATTTTTAATTTTTTAATTTCAGAATTAAAGCTAGTTCTGTTAAACTATCAATCCACCAGTCTGGAATAGCTTCCTAAATTACAACAGGAAACAAATTTTCAAACGAAGCTTTCCATATGCACCAAATCTAGATAAAATGTTTAGAAATGATTGTTGTTGCCAGGCCTGTAGCTAACATGGGGCCCACGGGGCCCGGCCCCCTTGTGTTTCTTCTGGGCCCCCTCCCTCCAGGACTGCCCCCAAAGTGCTCCAACTTACCACCTGCACTGTACTTCCATTTAATTAGCTGGCGGGCCCCCCCAAGGCCCCCTCCCAAAGAATTCCCTAGCTACGGGGCTGGTTGTTGCTGCTATTGTTGCTGTTATTATTATTATTATCAGTTGGATTTCTCAACTGCCCCATCCCTGAGTACACAGGGCTCTGGGCGATTTATAGCAAGTTAAAACATACAAAAATACAGATTAAAAACAACAGTCAGATTAAAATCAACAACCATCCATCAGATAGAGTAAGCACCACCAAGTCATAGAGAATTAAAACTCTTGGTTCCAGAGCAGGCAAAGAAAGCACAAATTTTCCCAGGATTCCTTCCCAAGAATTCTCAGCTCATGTTTTTATTTTACAAAAATTAAGCATGTGTGCAATTGATTATAAAAACTGCCCCCTCCAATACCTCATTTTTTCCAACATTTTTTCCAGCTATTTCCCACAGCAGAGCCTGGCCAGGAGAAAATATGCTGTAAATAGCAGGGCAGAATGAGAAGAGTAGAGTACATGCTGACCAGATTTGTGGCTTGACATGTACACAAACAGACTCACATAGGCTGCAATCAGATGTGCGATTTGGTGAGGAGGGGAAGTGAGCCTATTTCCCCCGGTGGAAATTGACACAGTGTTGCACGAGCACACATCCTTTGTAGCTGCAGGCTCAGCCTGTCACTGCATGATCAGACGACACATGCAGGTGAGTAGGGGTTTTTTGCCTTTTGTTTCCCATGTGCATAAATGCTGAATTGCACCTCCACATGGTGGGTTCCCCATGGAGTATGCAGTTATGTGCATACTGCTAAGTGAGGGGAAAAACCTGGCATCAAGTTGGGATAGAATGAACAGACCATCCCAACGGCTTGAGTGCGTGCTTGAGCGATCAGACAGGGGAAAGTCTGTCCGTGGCCCATCGGCAAGCATTAGGACCAGACCTTCTATTCACCTTCTCACTGGTGTCTTTTAACTCTGCTTCTGTGGTGGGGCAGCATAGGGTGCCGATGGCTGCAGGACCTTTCCCAGATGTTGCTCTCTGATTGTGCTCTTTAGATCCATCAGGCATTCACAGCTGAGTCAGATCTAAAGGCATGTATGACCTGTAGCAGGAAGGAGGAGACAAGGAATGTGCCTTTCTCAAGCACTACTCTAACCATGCTGCTTAAGATCCAACCTATAGACTACAGAAGCCTTCCTAAAACCAGTGAGAAGGTGAATAGCTGGCAGAAGACACTGTGCACAAAAATGGTAACCAGAGTGATCCTGTTTGGTGGGAAGATGAGCAAACTGTTCTGGTAGGATGATGTATGGTCAGATAAATATTTGCTAAGTCATTATCTCCCCACTTTGCTTCCTGTTGCCTGGAAATTAAACAAGAGAGCAAGTTTCCAGATCACATCTGCCGCAAAAAAATTTCCAATTAACTGTAGGTTGAAGGTAGATTAGGTTAGAAAAGTGGTGCTGGGGGACTGAGTTCTTGCATACTTCCCAATCAATATGACCCCTCCTTCCAATATCCCCCATAAACAGGAAACACCTAGGACAGGACAAAAGATTGAGAACAAAAGCAGAGTAAAGTGGGGAGCTAGATGAGTTTCATTTCCCCCAGGCTGTACAACATAATAAATACTGTCTTCTAGCAGTTGGGGAGGGGACAATATAACAAATATTTGAGTCATAGTATGGACTAGTAAACTGATAAGCTTGGGAAAGAAGTGGGAAGTGGAGAGGAAGAACAATAGGCAAGAATTTAGGTTATAATTCTTTAAAACCTGTCACTGCAGCTATTACTGAAAGAAACTTATTCTCAGTAAGAAGCCCAACTGGGAGATGTATTGCCTTCCATTTATCTTCCTAATGAGATCTAGAAATCCCTGCTGTGACACTCTAGAGAAAGTGGCACACTATCAACATTCTAAACTTTGAAAATGTTTCTGCTTCAGAAAAGAAACAAACTAACTGTGTAATGTTGCAGAATTCTAATTATGACAGAGTTTTCACTAAATAATAACTGGTGTGTCTCCAACATTTTCTAATGGGATCTCAAAGTACATTAAAATTAATCATGATCATAGCTCTCTTGGAAGCTGGATAATGTTAGATTCCTATGACTGCTAATTAATAATATTGATGTTTTAAAATATACCTGTCATATTTTGGAAAATTCAGCTTCAGTTACTGGACTATATAACAGCTATCAATTTGTCTATATAGGTATTTGTGAAAATTCCACATATGAGTGTTTCATCTTCCTTGCTTATGTGGAAGATGGTGTGTATGTATGTATCCCATTGTATACAATTCATGTACAGATAATGATAAAAATCCATTCTAAAATTTTGAGGATTCCAACATACTATTTTTTCTTCACTAGTTTTTTTACTAAATATAATTTTCGAGGGTTATCTACTTATAGATATGAATTTAGGATATTCTGAAAACGGCATACATGAACTTCGTATCAGGATACACAGTTTTTAAAAAAGTTTGTAAGAGACCACTCAGAGCAGGCAATTCACTACACTGATAATGAATCTGTCAAATGTTTGCCTTTCCACAAATTGGGACCAAACAAGAAGGTCACAGCCACAATAAACACAAGGATGACCAAAAAAGAACCAAAATAGCCTGTATTTCATCCTTGTGTTTCCACAAATTGGGAAACATGTTCCATCTTCATTTTAAAAAAAAAACCCTAAAACACTGGTATCTTTCTCTGTAGAAGAAAAACAAGATATTGATGCCTTTGCATTATGAAACTAGAAAGCAGGCAGGTATGTAACAGAGTCCCAAAGGCAATAAGGAAATCCATGCTAGATTTACCACTATGCTTTTATACGACTAGCCTCATGTGGTTCACAAGTGACATTATTGTTTGTTATACCATCCTCAGACAGACCGTCAAACAGAGACAAACAATTCTGCTTCATGAATTAAAGTCCTGACTGTGAGATTCTAATAAACAGCTAGTGAATGTTTTATAAGACGATTAAGATCACCGAGCCTCATGTTTGCTACAAGGAACCTAAAGATATCTTACTAAGAATTGTATTACAGGAAAAACCTAGTCCATTGATAATGCCTGTTATACCTTTTGTCCATAACTGACAAAAACAGTACCAGAATGGACGAGAGCTCCAAAGCCAGCACTTAATCTTTGCCTTAATCCACCACTCAATAGTGTTTTCTCCATACCTGCTAAACATCACCATTTGTTCCTCTTCTGTAAAGTTATTGACATCGTGCCTTTTGTGTGCTGTGTGTATTCTGGCTCCAAGTGTACAGCTCCATGCATTTAATGGATTTTGAGAGGTTAACAAACTTTATATAGAGAATAAATAAATGTATAAAATGAATATTTCATATTTGAAAGGATAACTGATTGATATTACTAAGTGCTTCCACCTGTTAGACATTTGTTATTAGGGGCCTAGGTTTAAATAGTCATTTGCAACAGGTAATCATTAAGAGACATCCACTGTTTCCACACCTACCTTCACAAAGATGAAAGTGGCCATAATTCTTTAGAGAACTAAAAACATGGTTTTAAGTTGGATCAGCCCTGATGAGTATCCGATCATTTTCAGCACCATCCTAAAAACAATTTCCTGAAAGTATGCCCTACTGAATCGATAAGTAGGATTCTGAGTAGACCTCTTAAGGACTACTGTATTCGCGCCAGGGCTACTGTATCCTTTATCATCAGGATGGCAGGCTGAAATGTAACCACTTCTTCTGGTATCAAGATAGAGTGATGAGAGGAAAATCTTATGATTGCCAAAGGTGTCACCAGTTGGATTTCTGTACATTATGCAACCAGCCAGGGAAAAGTTTATAATCTAGCTTTCAATCAAAATTTACAAGGCTGGATACTAAGTGCTGGATTGTGCTTGTAGATGTGGATTTTCCATCTTTCCCTTTCCTATAGCAGTCCCCTGTGACCACACCCTTCCAAACCAATATTGTGGGTTTGTGAAGTCAGGTGGACAAAATACCTCCTGGAATAGGAGGCTATACTGAGGTGGTGGAAGTGGACAAAAATTTGCCATTTTCACAATTGACCAAGCTTTATATCTGAGCAAGAGCAGTAATTTCATTCAGCTTCTCTTCAGTCCCCATCTCCTGTGTCATCTTGTCCCTGAGGCTGTCCCAGTTTCCATCATTGATTTTTCAGAGGTCACTGGGAAGAGCTCTTTGTGTATCTTGTGCTTATGTTTCATAGGATCCTAATTTCAAGACAGGTGGAATATTTTTTCATTCAAAAAAGAAAAAAACCAAGAAGGGATCACGGGTATCCATATAGGAAATTCAATAAACACGCAAACACAGTGATACGAATGACTAGGACATTTGGTAAAGATCATATTATATTATAAATAAAACTTTATGATATTACAAGAAAAAGTCCATCATTCTCATTGAGCACCTGGATGTAAGCTCATCTATATATCTAATAGCCAAGTTACCCCTGGAGTGCGGATCGCTAAATCAGCGCGCCGGGGGCACTTGGGGGGGGGAGGGGGAGGTTTGTGCACACGTGGGCCAGTCCCCACGTGTGCACAAAAATGCTAAATGTTGGGGAACAAATCGGGGGGATGTTTAAATCCCCCCAAAAGTGCCAGAGCGTTCCGTGCGGATGCGCACGGAACGCTCTGTGAACCCAGGCTGCTGCCGCCGCTTCAAAGGGCAGCAACGAGCGGTGAGCCGGGAGGGGCGGCTCGGAGGGGGGGAAGGGGGGGAAGAAAACTGCCGCCGCGGCTAAGGAGCCAGGCAGACCCCCTGTGGAAGCAGCCTCGCTGCCGCCGCCGAGGGGGAGGGGGAAAGAAATGCCCCCCGCCGC
>NW_015163654.1:110040-125541 GCF_001447785.1 Gekko japonicus | reverse complement strand
CCACTAAGAGCCCACCCTCCAAAGCACCCATTCCCTCCCCAAATCTTCCACAGAACCTCTCTTTGTAAGTATGCTGGAGAGCACAGGGGGGCCGGCTGGACGGCGCTCTGGAGGAGCGGGGCTGGCTCCCTCTCCGGGCTGTGGGCTCGGAGCGGGGAGGGGAAGAGAAAAAGTGGAGACCCAACTAGAACACAGTACACAACATTTTGTTGCGGGTCTCCACTTGTTTTGTCCTAATCTTCCTCAGGGGTAATCCTATTGTATTGATAGGTGTCAGCCTCCTGATACAGCTCAGTGATGTTAGGAGCAAACCAATGCTTAACTTCTTTATTTTCTTTAAATTATCCTGGAAAAAAACCATGGTATTTTAAATGAAAAGCAACATGAAGCTGAATGGAATATTATTTTTAATTTTTTTAATTATTTCCACAACAGGCCTTAATTATTGTATTTTTTAATTATTTATTTTTTAAGAACTTACTTCTGGTTCCATTTCAAGCCAGTCTTGTCTTCTTTAACTAGGTGCAAAAGCCTTCTGTATTATGCTGGTTTAAATGCTCTCCATGAACACTGTATAAATATTTATAGTTGTAGCAAACCAGTCTTCTTTTCTACCCGGCTGGAAGTCTTCAATTTTAAATTTGGCTGGCAATTTTTTTCATGGCAAGAGTTCTGTTTCACCAAGGAAAGGTATTACGGAAGGGGGGGATTCTCTTAAAAAGTAGAGGAAAACCAGTGAGGGACTTCTCAACTATAATGTTTATTGATACACAACAAACATTCTTTACAGAGAATCTTGAATAATGAACCTTCATGAAACACAATGAGAAATAAATGTTAAAAGAAAACCTAATTTATCTCTCAATTATTTTTCTTCTAGTTGTTGAACAATAAAATTGCAATAAAAGCAGCTATGATGAGCTCTGCCTGTGGTTTACAGAAGTGGTTGACAGCATTCATTGGGAATTCAATATATTTTATGTCATTTGAGTTCTTTTCCACTTCCCAGAGAAGCATAAAAATGAGTTGTGCACTGCAAGAGAACCCAAATATGCAAAGCTAAATTATGGATAGGCAAACACATGCAGGCACATTACAAGTCTGCTGCATTCACAACAGATAGACCAAGGGATGGATTTTGCTTTGTTTTGCTTCAGAAAACACTGATCCATGCACACTTCTTGTTTCAACAACTGGATTAATCTCCATAGAAGATCCACCATTCCAGACCTTCCCTGTTCTTGTTAAAGAGAGACAAAGCAAGGCAGATATTCAGGATTAAATTGAGCTATATGGAAGCAGCATTTGTTTATTTTCAAAAGAAACTATAAGGACCTGGAGAGATGGAAGAAAAGTATTTTTCACTCTTTTTATAATTTGGAAAGGTCCCAAGTAAAGTTATTTCCAAAAAAGGATCTGAACAGGGCACCATGGACATCCAGATAATTATATTGATGGTAAACTGATGGAATATTAAAATGTTTGATCATTCACTGCTGCGTAGGAATGTGCACTTGACCCGATGCGTTTCTGCCCTATTGGGGCCTTCTTCAAACAATATTGAGGTACACATAACTTAAATACATATTTCAATAAGATAACTAATAAGTGAATATTGGACCTGCAGAACTGCAAAAGGTCCCGCAGGGCCCTGTTGTCATCCGGGAGCTCATTCCACCAGTGAGGGGCCACCACGGAAAAGGCCCTGGCCCTCGTTGTAGCCAACCTTGTTTATTTATTTATTTATTTATTTACATTCAATTTATATACCGCTCTAACCCTTAACAGGTCTCTGAGCGGTTTACATAGAGTCTCCAGTTTCACTTAACTAGGGCCACATTGTCTATAGGGTAGTGTCTGCCTACCAGCACCCAGGGCTTTTGTTGTTATCCCACTTCCTCCAGCGGCTTCGGGTATCGGCATCCTTCTGGTGCCCTTCTGGAGCAGGTCTTTTCCAGGCAGTTTCCTCCAGCAGGCTTCGTTCTGGCGCACAGCCCCGTGTCAGCTGTAGCCCTGGCTAAAGTCCTTGATGGCTCCGCCGCTCTGCGCCGCACATCACCGCGCTCTCCAAGCCTCCACCTCTCCGGGCTCCGCCTCCGACATATCTCCACTGGGCCGCCAGGAACTGCTCTGCCGCCGCCACCGCTGAGGCCTCTACCTCACAAAGAGGAAGGTGCCCCCGCCACCTAGGGGCAGGTACCCAATTTATCTACTTGCCACTTAATGCTGTCGAACCGCTGGGTGGGCAAGAGCTGGGACTAGGGCCAGGAGCTCACCCCGGCCGCGGTGGGTCTGTTTGTTGATGTTACTTGCAGGCGTTCTTACTGCCTGCACCACCGCTGTTTCGGACCCGGGAGAACCAGGCAATTTTGGGATCCAGATCTTAGTGCTTTCAGGGGAACATGTGGGGAGAGGCGGTCCCTTAGGTAAGTAGGTCCCCAGCCATATAGGGCTTTAAAGGTAAGAACCAGCACCTTGAACCATATCCGGTATGCTATAGGCAGTCAGTGCAGCATCTTTAGGGTAGGCTGGATGTGCTCCCGCACAAGAAGACACAACAGCAGCCTTGCCACTGCATTCTGCACTGGCTGCAGGTTCTGGATTTGTGTCAAGGGCAGCCCCATGTAGAGAGCATTGCAGTAATCTAATCTCAAGGTGACCATTGCATGGATCACTGTAGCCAGGTCATTGCGTTCAAGGAAGGGACCCAACTGCCTAATCAGCCTTAGATGGTAAAAGGCAGATCTCGTAGTGACTGTTACCTGGGCCTCCATTGTTAAGGAGGTATCCAGGAGCACTCCCAAGTGCCTAACCTCCAGCGCTGGCATCAGTGGTGCCCATCAAAGGTCAGGAGAGGGATTCCTAACCTTGGGCCACTCCAACTCAGGCACAGGACCTCCGTCTTTGTTGGATTCAATTTCAGTCGGCTTAGTCTAAGCCAACCAGCCACAGTTTTCAACACCAGGTTCAGATCTCCCGGACTGGAGTCTGACTGGCCATCCAACAACAGATAGAGCTGGGTGTCATCCACATATTGGTGACAGCACTGTCCATGTCTCTGGGCAATCTGGGCAAGGGGGTGCTTATAGATGTTGAACAGCATTGGGGAAAGCACTGCTCCTTGGGGCACTCCACAGATTAGTGGGTGCCTTCTGGACTGCCACCCTCTGTCCCTGACCCTGGAGAAATAAGGAGAGCCACTGCAAGGCAAGCCCCTGAATCCCCGTGTCAACGAGGGGGTGAATCAGTAGTTGATGGTCGACTGTGTTGAATGCCACCAACGGGTCCAACAACATCAACACTGCTGTACTGCCTCACTCCAGACACCTCTGGAGATCATCTGTGAGCGCGACCAGGACTGTCTCTTTCCCATGGCCTGGTTGGAAGCCAGACTGGAAGGGGTCTAGTACCGAGGCGTCATCCAAAAAACCCTGCAACTGGTTCTCCACCACCTTCTCAATTAATTTGCCCAAATAGGGCAAATTGGATACCAGCCAGTAATTAGCCAATTCAGCTGGATCCGATGATGGCTTTTTTAGGAGAGGGTGGACCACTGCCTCCTTCAGGGCACTAAGGAACAGTCCCTCAATGAGGGACTTGTTGACAATCTCCCTTAGTGCCCCTCGCAACCTATCGCGGCCATCTTTACTTAGCCATGATGGGCATGGATCCAGGCTGCAGCTGGTTGGGCAAACCAAGAGAGTAATTTGTCGACCTCTTCTAGGCTAAACAGACCACAATAATCCAGAACCTGACCAGAAGACGTGCATGGAGCCTCAAGTTCCATTACTGTCTCAACTGTGGTGGGGAGGTCGTGGTGGAGCGACAAGACTTTATCTGTGAAATAGCTCGCAAAAGCCTCACAGCCAATTTCCAATTCTGCTCTGCGGCAAAATAGTAAGAGACCAAATTGTTCTAAATAATCAGGCTGGGTGAGAGCTCGCAGACGCAATCATGGCTACGTAGGGAACGCTCTTTTACTTTGGGGGGGATTTAAATATCCCCCCTATATTTTTTCTACTTTTTAGATTTTTGTGCACACCTGGGGACTGCCCCAAGTGTGCAGGAAAATCTCCCTGCCCCCCAGGTGCCCCCGATGTGCGGATTTAGATATCTGCATGCAGGGGGTGCCTTTGCTATTAGATATATAGATTGTGACGGTCAACAGCCATTTACCTCAGTTATAGAATTAAACCTTTATAAGTAGTTAACATATCTTCCTTTAAGATTTAAATTTTAAATCTTGATTAGTCTCTGTCAGAAAATCCTCAATAATTAATAGTAAATAGAAATGTATTATAAAGAACATTTAAAATCCTATTGGCTGGAAACAAAGAATTTCATAACTTCAGTTTTTAAGAATGCATTTAATCTGGTTTTGTAGGCTACCTTTTGGTCTGGGGTATATACAGTAAGTATGGCTTTTAAATACCATGTGGACCTTTCCCCCCAATAAAGTATCCCCCCCCCAAAAAAAGATCAACTACTTGGTGACTTTTAGGATGCCTATAAGGAACTGTTTCTTATTCTTATGAAGAATAAAATCCTTTTGTCTATCTAGACATTTATAAAACTCAGAGGTTTGGAACGCCTTTGCTGCTATGCTTCTCACTCCAGTGTCACACAAAGCCATCTTGTGGGTAAATTCTGTAGTGCAAGCTATTATGGTACACAGTGTTCTGAAAAGGCTGATAAACAAGTTCATTGATGGTCAATCGCACTCTCACACTGATTTTCTGAGAGTGCTGGCTTTGATGTTGTAGAGAATGCTGAACTGGCATGTGCTGACCAGTAAACTTACAGTCCAAGTACCATGGAAACCTAAAGTGAGAACAACAAGGCTTGATAAATGCTTGTCTGGTAGTGACTAGCTATTTGCTCTTAAAATTTATTACATATTTAGCAGCTGTAGGGTTCTTTTTGTGTGTGTCTACAAAGAGAAAGAGAGAGAGAGAGAAGTTGCAGCTAAATAATGTGACTCCTTGAGGTTTTCAAAGTGAGAGACGTTCAGAGGTGGTTTGCCATAGTCTGCCTCTGTGTCATGACCCTGGTATTCCCTGGTGGTCTCCCATTCAAATACTAACTTGGGCCAACCCTGCTTAGCTTCTGAGATCTGATGAGATCTGGTTAACCTGAGTTATTCAGGTAAGGTGGTTGCCATATGTAGGGATGTCCACAAACCAGCTCACGAACTAAAGTTCATGATGAATTCATGGTTTGCACAGTGAAGTTCATGGCAGGTCAACTGGCAGGAACTTTCCGCAAACGTTCAAGTCGTTCATGGAGGTTCGTGCCAGTTTCTGAATGGATACATTTCCAGACAGACTGTCTCCATACAATCTAAATGTTTATAAAACTTCAAAGTAAGGGGGGACTTAGAGGGCATGTAGAGGAGCATCCAGTGGAGGTCCCCTATGAGTTTGGTGTCTCTAGCTTACACAGGATCCATTTTATACACTCTTGAGCCTCCTGAACATATGCCTGTCAGAGTGGCTACCTATCAGGAGGTTTAGGATTGTTTAGAATGTATTCTGTGCACGCTAGAGACACCAAACTCACAGCAAATTTCTGGCTGACTCTCCTCTACTTGCGCTCCATGTTTGATGAGAATTGGATTTACAGTCCCCAAAGAAGGTGCCCTCAGAAAAGTGATTTCTGGGGAAATGACCACCTGTCTCCCATCCAAATACTAGCCAAGGCTAGTTCTGCTTAAGTTCTGAGATCTGACAAGATTGGGCTAGCTTGGGCCAGCCAGATCCGGGCTTAAGCTGCATTACTGATACTGTATTCTGGTATAAAAATAATGCAGACGTTACCACTGGTTTACTGCAATTATAACAGTGAACCACCACAGCTCAAATGCAAACTTATTATTACTACTATAATGTTACATTACCAAAAGAACATTACTTTTCTGACATTCCATGAGGAAAATGTGCTTAACATGTAATCACATAGGTATGGAGCAGAGAGGGACCACTTCAGTTTTCTTGGACAGAAATAGCTTGACAGAACCTTGCTTCCTTCCCTTTCTCTTCTTTGTGGGTATACAATGTGCAGGTGACTTTGCACACAGCTGGATGGAGGTAGGAAACTGAAATGGTTCTGCCCATCTCCTTGGCTTTTTGCACTTCTTTGCACCACTCACTCTGTATTGCAAAGTAAATTGAACCAGTCACCTATCGAAGTCAAGGTTGTTTTTTTTTTAAAAAAGTTCACCAAATGGGTTATGTATGTGTGTGTGCTGCTTATTCCACATTGTAATTCTGAGGAGTAATGGCTTCCTCATAACTGGTTGCCTTAAATAGGTCCATTAACTGCTGATAGTAAGCATTCACAGTTCAGGTGGATCTAGATTAAATTAGATTAGATTTAGATTCATGCTCGGAAGCACCACTTCATTGTTAAAGGTAAACATCTTTACAAAGACATAAGAGCGGTCATACTGCATCAGACCAATGGTGCACCTAATCCAGCATCCTGTTCTACACAGTGACCAACCAGATACCCTCACAAGGCCTAAAAATATAGCATGCAGGGAAAGGCAACTGTTCTCCAGTTTTAAAAAACCAACATCTTTGGCTTTCTTCTACCCAGTTCAATATTTGGATTGATTTTTCTGCAGTTTTCAAGAGCTATAATATCATGTTTTAAGATATGTTAACCAGAACTGCACAGAGAATTCCAAATGCAGCTGGACCATCATTTCAAACAAAGTAATTACAATATTGGATTTTATGTTAATAATCCTGAGTATAGAATTTTGAGCTATTCACCACAATCCTAAAGTCTGTCTTCTGGTCATAAATTGTGAGTTCTAACTCTATCAGCATATATTTAAAGTCTAATCTTTTTTCCTCCCAGTATATATCACTTGCACTTACACTGAATTTCATTTGCCCTGCTGTCATCCATAGTATTCTGAGAAGGAAAGGTGGCCCCCCCCAGAATTTTACACAGAGAGAGAGAGAGAGAGAGAAATATACAACTTGTTTGAAGAAGACACTATTGAGTATCTTTCCCCCCTGTAAGTCAGGGACTCTGAGATTTCCTCTTGTTCTTGAGCTAAATGCACAGAGAAGTGCTGTAATACTTATTCCAGGTAAAAGAAAGTGGTTTATTTAGAGACTTCTATATTAGTGAAGTTTTGAATAACCTCAATTTGAACTGGGAAATCGTAGGAACTTTTTCTTTTTGGAAAAATTTTTATTTGCTTTCTACAAATACTACAAAACTACAAAAAACCCCTACAACACTAAACCTAAAAAACTTAAGCTAAACAAGGATAATACAATATGATTAATCATTTGCTTAAACAAATTTCCCTCTATAATAAGGATAATGAAATGAGGCTATTTTAAAGCTTCTATAGCAAACTGGCATATATAGATTTAAATCAAGTAAGTAACATTTAAGCTATTAAACTTTCAAAATTACAAAATTATGTTATTTCTACTTCTTTCCCTTATGCTTCTTATTATCAAATTTCCATTGGACTTTCAGGACTTTTGGGGTGGCTGCCCCTTTTGCTGAATCGTAGTCCTCTTCTGGAGTACTGCTCGCTACATTTTCTGAGCTTCCCGAGCCATATATGCTGCGTCCATCTTCTTCTTGTTGTTCCTCTGTTGTTGTTTTTTCTTCCGCTGGTCTTTGTTGCTGCTCCAAGAACTACTTTGCTTTTAATACAGAGTCAATCTGTTCTTTCTTATCTTTATAGTTGAAAATAAGTCCCTCAGGTATTATCCATCTGTAAGGTGTTGCATTTTTCTGTAAAAAAGTAATTAAGTTTTTACATTGTTTTCTCTTTTTTCTTATCTCGAATGGTATGTCTTTTAGGACTCTAATTTCTTCGTCTTTGATTTTTAAGGTTGCCCCATTTGTGGCCTTGAGCACCATGTTTCTTGTTGATCTCTTTGAAAATCTCACCAGTATCTCCCCTGGCAGGTTTTTTTTCTTGATAAATTCTGGATATGTTGCAAAATTTTTATATTATGCAATCAGAAGACGAGTCTTGAGTAGCCAAGTGTAAGTGACTGATGTATCTTAGTATTTTCCCGTATTTCCATGATGTTTTGTGCTTTCATGCCAATAAAGGGTTTGTGTGTGTGTTATACCTGATATGTCCGATAGATCATATCCATGTCGCTTTGCAGTAAATTCAGTGTTAAACCTGTCATTGGGGCCAACGCTTCACTTAAAATTTTCCATCAGATTCTCACCCTTCTGTTCAGGGACACCTTGAAATCTCAGAACGTAGGCTGATTTTTCCATTTGGAGTCTTAAAAGCTGATCTTTATCAGAGGCCCTCTCTTTCTCCACCACTTTCAGTCTTTGATTAATTGCTTTTGTCTTAGCTTCAACTTTTTCCACTGATTTTGCTGTCTTCTCTGTTTTTATATTCGTTTCTTTGTTTTTGGAGTGCTTCAAAGTTGCTGCTGAGATTAGTCATCTGATCCAACAGAGGGCGCAATGCTGTAGCTAACATGCTGGGAAAGTCAGTATTTACTTCCGGAAGCACTGGTCTGGCAGTTCCGGGAGAGTGCTTCATTCTCGTCACCATCTTTTCTGCCTGACTAGTAATTGTTTACAATTTAGGGAAAGTTTTTTAAAGTCCACAAAAGTTGTTTATAGTGTTGCTTTAGATAAATCCATACTTTGCTTGCTTAATCCAAAAAAGATCATGTCTCCTAGCCCTTTGGATCGCTTTAACAGTTCCCTTAAAGTTGGGGGGGGTAGCGTACTCCCTTCCCCTCCATTGTTGCTACTTGGGGGGTTTGTATGGCTGCTTTACTGCATGCTAAGTTAATGAAAATTAACACTCATGCTTCACTCCATGTCAGCTTTGCAAAAACACTTGATCCCCTGTTCGCTTGTCCGGTGTGCGGCTCTGATTGCCATAATGGCACAGTGGTGGTGGGACCTATAGGGGCAAAGAGGAGCCTCAATTCCTTGGCTGTAGCCTTGGGAGAGGCACCCCTTGGGAGAGGAGCCCCCTACAAAGGCTCTGGGGGGGTCCAGAGTTGTCTGGCATCCCTCCCATCTGCCACATCAAGGGCCACTCCTGTTGAAGCTCCAATAAAGCGCACCCACCATTTGTGTCACTGAAACTGGAAGTCGGAAATCATCGGAACTTGGGTGAAATCAAAGACAAAACATAAACATATCAGGCTAGCTGTACTCATTTCCTAGCCTAAATCTAAATTCTTTGATGCTTTGAGTTTACCCTCTGAGTTTACCCTTGTCTTGTCTGTAAACCTCTCAAAGAACTCTAAAGGTTGGTGAAACAGGACTTCCCTTTACAAAAGCTGTGCTCATTTTTTCTCAGTAGGGTTTATGTTTTAAGTGTTTGATCATAATAATAACAGATTTCAACTTTTTATCTGGAACCCCTGTTAGTCTGTAATTTTAGTACCTTTCATTCTTCTGCAGAGAACACAAAATTATGGCTGCTTGCACTACTTCTAAGGAAACAGAATCAGAGCATGAAGAGCTTTCTAGAAAGTATATATCTTTGTCGGCAATATCTAATTAAGGTGTGGTTGTACCTTCCATAGGCTTTTTATAGTTAGTCTGAAGTACCTAGAAATATATTAATTCCTTCTTTTGCCTTTTTGTTGTACGAAGACAGAATTTTAAAAAGCTTTAGAACTGCAGTTTTAGTATTAAATTTGTAATATCCATAATTTAAAGTAACACTTATTTAAGCTGCAGAAAGAAACTATTTTGAAAAGAAATGATGATTTTCTACTTAACATAGCAATAAAAGAAAGCAGAATAATATAAATAAATGTATTTTATAATAAATGATGAGGTTCATATTAAACGAGTTACTTTAAATGTAATTTACAGTTTGGATTAATGGAAAAAAGAAACGAAACATCTTTTTCACCTGAAGATGGCACCATAGTCCAGTAATACTGATTTTAAAACTAACAAAACAAAAAACATTGTGCTGGAAAGCTATTCAAAGCTGATTTGTAAAACCATGTTTTGTTTTGTTTTAAAAAGCCCAAATCTTATTTGTACTGATGTTTATAATATTGCATTGAATTCACACCCAAATTATAAATGATTCAGAATGTGTCCATCTTGAATGCAATCCTTATCTATACGTCCTGTCTCGCCACATGCAGTTGAATGATGAGAATAAATGCAACATGAAACCATTATTTAGTACTTCCAGTTTAAGAGTCAGTCTAGGCATTCCAAAGTATTTTGGGATAAAAAAGAGAGCTGCTATCTTACCTCACTGTGTAAAGGTAAAGGTAAAGGTTCCCTTGCTCGAAAGCCAGTCGAGTCCGACTCTATGGTTGCGGTGCTCATCTCCGTTTCAAAGCCAAAGAGCCAGCGCTGTCCGAAGACGTTTCCGTGGTCATGTGGCCGGCATGACTAAACACCAAGGGGCACGGAATGCTGTTACCTTCCCACCGAAGTGGTACCTATTTATCTACTTGCAATTTCTTGCTTTCGAACTGCTAGGTTGGCAGGAGCTGGAACTAGAGACAGGAGCTCACCCCGTCTTGCGGCACCCGGGTCTCGAACTGCTGAACTACTGACCTTCCACAGCCTGCAGTTCAGCATCTTAACCACTTGAGCCACCGCAGCTCCTCACCTCACTGTGTAGACTGTTCTTAAAATGTCTGCAGCAGAACCAGTTTTGTGTAGTGGTTGGAGTATTAGACTAGGATCTGTGAGATCCAAGTTCACATCTACATTCTGCCATGGAATCTTGCTAGGTGACCATAGCCCAGTCACACACTGTTATCATAATCTACCTCACAGGGATGTTGTGAAGATAAAACAGAGGAGAGGAGAACAATGTAAGCCACTTTGGGTGTCCCTTGGGGAGAAAGATGGGATATAGATGAAGTCTGGGTCCAAGTATGAGTAAGAGAGATAAAAATGCATATACCTTACTGAGCCTCAAAGCTGGCCCTAATTTCATGTCAACGATCATGATTTGATCTATTTGTGTCGTTTCAGAAACCAAATACAAATTCGTCATTCATGAAAGTTTCTGGACAGGACCTTGGCAAGTTCCTCAGCCTCGTGACTGTGATGAGTGCTCAGTGGATTGTCCAGATCCTGTGGCAAATCATCTGAAGGAGGAAGGTTGCTGCCCTGTTGCAGTTGTCTTCCTGAAACAGCTGAAATGCCACTGACTTCTCTGCCCTGGAAATTCTCCCTACTCAGTTCTGGTGAATGTCCCAGAAGAAGAATCATCCTGACATTCTAGTAAAGATTTAATTTAATTTGCCTTCTATATTTTATGCCCTTTTATCACACCAAGAAAGAAAGCTAGTTTTGTGGACCACACAACAATTTCTAGTACTGTGCCTGTCTGTGTCAGGAAGACCATTGGTGACTGATGTGAGAAGCAGCACCCCACACTTCCTTGAGTCACTAAAAACAATTCACAGTTTTAAAAATTCTTATTTAAGAGAAGACAAGTCCACAGTTGTTGTTTTTTTAAGTGTAGTTTTCAGCTATGATGTATACATTGTCAAAGGGCATCTTTGATAATACATCATTCAGTTCCTTGGCAAGCCTCAAGTAAAGACAGTTGCCAATACCCTGGCTCTTCTACCTCTGAAAGATATTTACATAGATCAATACTGCAATATTGACAAAAGCTCAGAATCCCCAGCACTGCACTGTTATTATTCCCTTATAAAACATTTCAACAATGCCCACTTACCAGTGTCACAAAGGATGAAGAGACATTTCCCCTGGGCCTATCTTTCTGTGGAGCTGCAGGACTATTGTGCTTGTTAACCAACCTTCAATTCCTCCCTAAATTATAAGAATGCACTGAACAATGTAATGGCTAATATATTTCTTCATATGGAATTTCAATTAAAAACAGAGAGTGAACCAAGGTGCAGCCCCTTGCTTCATATGGACAGTGTGAGAAAGCTGCTTCCCCTGCTTCTGCTATGAATCCACTAACTATGCATCAGTTTTTCCATCTTTTGCTCTTGCATTGAGGTAGACAGGGTTTTGTATGTGCAAAGCAACAGAAAGCAATATATGTATTTCACCTTCCCCATGCAATCTTTACTGTAACCTGAATAACAATATAATTAGATACACCAATTTCACAATCAAGTATGCCATTTGTAGCTTCAGAACCCAGAAATCACACTTTACATTTCCAGAGATGTCTTGAAGGCATAACACAGATCAATACCTGTTTCTGTTGTTAGATAGAAAGATGGAATTAAAATCAGTGACTGTGCAAATCTTTGTGTCAGTGGGTTAGGTTCCTGCCTCAAACACTCCCACTTTTGTCTGTGCAATAATTTCAGTATTTGGGAAGAGATGTATTTCTGATCTGAAGGAAAGTTTTCAAAACAGTGTTCAGTAATTTAATTGCATGTTTTCTAGGACCACTGATGCAATTATGTATATAGCTATTACAGGCTGTGTGCTAAAAATGTGCTGTTAGAAAAGAAGGCCCATTAACAGCTTTTGCATTTCTTCTGATGTGATACAGAGCCTTGATGAAATAGCTCTTGCTGTTTCTGTTTAGACTGGATAACTGAGCACTAGAATTTATTTGTGGCTTCTCGTCTAGCAGGGGAAGGGGCTTTTAATAATTACTTAGAGGATTCAGTCATATGCACAAGCAAGCTTAGAGGTGCTGATGTATTTTTTAAAAGTGCCATTCATTGAAGTGCAAGAAACCTGTAACAGTGTGGAAGAGTAAACTGGAGTGATAGATTCTTTTACATTATACCTCTTTAATAACCTCCCACATATATACAAAGTTTTTAACTGGCCAATGTGCCTTTAAGGTGCTAGATTATATAGCTATTGGCTTTACTTGGCTGTCTTATTAACGGTATATTTCATTTCTCTGTACTCTTTTATTGATTATTTTTTAAAACTATACCCCAATATCTCAGCTCATGGTTCTAGAAGTAGTGTACAACCATTCCTTTAATACTAGTTCTGTCGTTGATGATGTTTCAGTTTGAACTTGAAAACCTAGTTGGTATGATCACCAGAGGTCCAGAGAGGGTGAGGCTACTTTCAGCTTTTGAGACTCCCATGAAAACAAACTAAGATATTAAAAAGAGTGAGATGTGAAACTTACCAAATGCCAAAAAACAAGAAAAGAACAAATATCTAAATCTGAGGAGCCCTTTGAGCTTGACACCCAAGCCCAATGGGTCCTTCTGCCCCCACACTCTGAGTGGCCCTACACATTACTGTTTAAAACAAATTTCTTCATGCCAAACTTTGATTTGTTGTTTGATTATTGTTAAAGAATATATGCTAGTATGGTTGTCTGCTATTAACTCCATAAATCATTGTCCAAGCATATACACATTAAGTCATTTTCTCCCCCACTCCACTATCTTCTCTGCATCTGTTCTTGCTCAGTTGACCATAGAAGATGAGAGCCCATAATGGAAGCAATCATGTCTATTTCTCATATATATATATATATATATATATATATATTTAACAGTTCGGGCTGATGATGGTGATAGTGGAGATTTCCAAGCTGGGTTGTAGCACCCACAGACACTTGTGAAAACACTACGGAGAATGGCTTAGAAGAAATTGTAGATGCCAATTCAAAGAAACTGCAGGAAAAAATATATAAGTAGTGCATCAAAACAGAACTTGGATAAGTGCTAACTTGTACAGCATAAAAATGTTGCAGCACTAAGAGTGACACCAAATACTGATGGAAGGGGAATTCATAAGTAGAAGCAAGGGAAAGAAAATCAGAAGTCAGATACAGGTTGCAGGCTAAGCAAGCAGAAGAGCCAGAAAGTCCAGGGGCACAAACCGTACTGCCAGTGGTCTGGATGCAAACAATGAAGACTTTCTGTACTCTACTTGAATAGGATGGTAGGAATTCAGAAGTCTCTCCCATGATAAAAGCATGAATGTGGGGGGCAGCCACATAGTGACCAACTTAGGGGCATGATCACATGCAGAATTAGCTGCACCATGGGTGCGGGTGCCGGGCGGATTTTAAGGGCATGATCAGACACCAACATCTGCCAAGCATCCCGCTCCCGTTGGCAACCCATTTTGCTCTGCTGCAGAAGTGGAGTAAAAAGACACTAAGGAAAACCCAGTAGCAAATGGGTTTGCTACAGGCCAGGAACAGACTTTCCCATGTGTGATCATGCCAGAGCATTTCCATGGTGTCGGGATGGTCTGATCGGGCCATCCCAACTCCATGTCATTGTTTTTTTCCATTTTGGTATGTGCATCACCACACACTGCATAGGGAGCACTCAGTGCAGAGATGTGAATCATCAATCCCTTGTTGAAGCACATCAGAAATATGCAGCCAAAAAACCCCGACTCACCTGCGGTTGCATGTGATCATACAGTGGCAGGCTGCCCCCACAGCTCCCAGGGACTGTGTGATCATGAAAATGTGGGTCAAATGCCTGCGGAGCAAATAGCCTCGCTTCCCCTCCCCCCGCGCATTATCTCACACATGTGAACACTGCCTAGGTAGTCTTTTCTAAATGAACAGTAAAGTTGGTCCTGGCTTTAAGACCACTTTTAAAAGATATTTTTATATCAAGAGGCTAGATCTTGCATAAGGCAGCTCAAATCACTAGAATGGCTATGAAGGGCCAGTCATAACTCTTGGCTGATGTCTTCTTGTGTGAATCTTAAAGACACCACCAGAGCAATACCAACAAGGGAAAAGTGATCTTGTAAATTCAAGACTGTTATAAAGGCAATGCCAGGGAATGCCAGGGAAGCAGTGGGGCCCTTGGATGACCAAGGGGTAAAAGGATTACTGATGTCCCTGTCTTCACTGTGGAAGATGAGAAGTGCTTGCCCACTGCAGAATCCCAGATTTCAGGAGGGGTGTTGAAAGACCTGATTGAGGTGACAAAATAGGAGGTACTACAACTGATAGACCACTTAAAAACTGATAAATCACCAGGCCCAGATGGCATACATCCAAGAGTTCTGAAAGAACTTGTGGATCTCCTGACATAAATATGTAACCTTTCATTAAAATCTGCCTCCATTCCTGAGGACTGGAAGGTAGCTAATGTCACTCCCATCTTTAAAAAGGGTTCCAGAGAAGATCCGGGAAATTACAGGCCAGTCAGTCTGATGTCAATACCGGGTAAGTTGGTGGAAACTGTTATTAAGGAGAGAATTAGTAGGCACATTGATGAACATAAACTATTTAGGCAAACTCAGCATGGGTTCTGTAAGGGAAGATCTTGTCTCACTAACCTGTTAGTGTTCTTTGAGGGAGTGAACAAACATGTGAACAAGGGGGACCCAATAGATGTTTACCTTGACTTCCAGAAAGCTTTTGATAAAGTTCCTCATCAAAGGCTCCGAAGTAAGCTCAATAGTCACGGGATAAAAGGACAAGTCATTTTGTGGATCAAAAACTGGCTGATTAATAGGAAACAGAGAGTGAGTATAAATGGGCAATTTTCTCAGTAGAGGGTGGTAAGCAGTGGGGTACCGCAGGGATCAGTACTGGGTCCAATG